>NC_073391.1:30947680-31190360 GCF_028641065.1 Leucoraja erinaceus | reverse complement strand
AAAAGCGGCACAAAAGGGGTGTGCGATTCATTGTGGGAATAACGTAACATGTTCGAACGGACGTAAGTATAGGCTAATAATGGCAAAAAAAGCTTACTCAAATGGAAGCGAAATGACCATAAAAATGACTCCCCGACACTTGGAAGAGATGAGACCCGCCTCTAGCAGGGCAAAGCAGATCACTTCCAGAAGACGTGGTCTGCATTTATGGAACTATTACAAGCATAAGGTGCAGTAAGTTAAAACATAAAGGGTACCAGGATCTGGTAACGAGGGGTATAAAATAAATTTTTAATAAAAACATGGTTGGTATATCCTTTTTTGCGGAGTTTTGTGTTACAATAGAGCGAATCTTTAGATTCTGGAGTAGTTCCTGAAGATTGGCGAGTAGCAAACGTAACCCCACATTTTAAGAAGGGAGGGTGAGAGAAAATGGGGAATTACAGACCAGTTAGTCTAACATCGGTAGTGGGGAAACTGCTAGAGTCAGTTATTAAAGATGGGATAGCAGCACATTTGGAAAGTGGTGAAATCATTGGACAAAGTCAGCATGGATTTACGAAAGGTAAATCATGTCTGACGAATCTTATAGAATTTTTCGAGGATGTAACTACAGGTGCACAACCTTTTATCCGGTGTTCCGGAAACCGAAAAACTCCGAAAACCGGCCATTTTTTCCAGATGTCGTCTGCGCACCAAAGCTCGCGTTTGGCGCCAAACTTGACCCGAAACGACCCACGGTCAACCCAGGTCTGTATTACTGCAGCGGCTGCCTCCTCCCCGGAGACCGGGGAGACGCTTAAACATCTGTAAATCACTGCTTAAATGTTAGTCAGTTAGTTTGGAGGGCTTTTATGTGAAGAGGGGGGGGGGGTGAAGGGTTAAACTTTAATTCTTAGTCCCCTACCTGGTCGGAGAGGCGGGGAGCAGTCAATGCCTTACCGGGTGGCTGTGCAGTAAGCTCCGCAGCGCTGTGGCCGGTGGGGCTGCGGGCGTCGCCGGTTGTAGCTCCGACCCCGGCAACTCTACCCCTGGCTGCGAGGCGCTCCAAATCCAGCGCGGCCCGCGGCCGGACGCCCCAGCTCCGCGAATGTTGGAGCGTCGCTGGATTTGGAGCCGCGCAGCCAGGGGTAGAGTTGCCGGGGTCGGAGCTCCAACCGGCGCCGCCCGTGGCCGGACGGAGCCCCCAGCTCCGCGAGGTTGGGAGTCGCCGACCAGGTAGGGGACTAAGAATTAAAGTTTCCCCCTTCACCCCTACTCCACCACCACCATATAAAATCCCTCCAAACTAACTGACTAACATTTATGCAATGATTCTCCCGGTCTCCGGGGAGGAGGCAGCTGCTCCAGACTTTTCAAGCCGCCCGCGCTACCTACCTAATCTACGCTAAAAATCTTCCATTCGGAAATCCGAAAATGTCCGAAATCCGACAAGTGTCTGGTCCCAAGGCTTTCGGATAAAAGGTTGTGCACCTGTAGTAGCGTGGATAGGGAAGAACCAGTGGATGTGGTGTATCTGGACTTCCAGAAGGCTTTCGACAAGGTCCCACATAAGAGATTAGTATACAAACTTAACACACAAGGCATTGGGGGTTCAGTATTGATGTGGATAGAGAACTGGCTGGCAAACAGGAAGCAAAGAGTAGGAGTAAACGGGTCCTTTTCACAATGGCAGGCAGTGACTAGTGGGGTACCCCAAGGCTCAGTACTGGGACCCCAGCTATTTACAATATATATTAATGATCTGGATGAGGGAATTGAAGGCAATATCTCCAAGTTTGCGGATGACACTAAGCTGGGGGGCAGTGTTAGGTGTGAGGAGGATGTTAGGAGACTGCAGGCTGACTTGGATAGGCTGGGTGAGTGGGCAAATGTTTGGCAGATGCAGTATAAACGTGGATAAAATGTGAGGTTATCCATTTTGGTGGCAAAAAAGGGAAAGCAGACTATTATCTAAATGGTGGCCGATTGGGAAAGGGGGAGATGCAGCGAGACCTGGGTGTCATGGTACACCAGTCATTGAAGGTAGGCATGCAGGTGCAGCAGGCAGTAAAGAAAGCGAATGGTATGTTAGCTTTCATTGCAAAAGGATTTGAGTATAGGAGCAGAGAGGTTCCACTGCAGTTGTTCAGGGTCTTGGTGATACCACACCTGGAGTATTGTGTACAGTTTTGGTCTCCAAATCTGAGGAAGGACATTATTGCCATAGAGGGAGTGCAGAGACGGTTCACCGGACTGATTCCTGGGATGTCAGGACTGTCTTATGAAGAAAGACTGGATAGACTTGGTTTATACTCTCTAGAATTTAGAAGATTGAGAGGGGATCTTATAGAAACTTACAAAATTCTTAAGGGGTTGGACAGGCTAGATGCAGGAAGATTGTTCCCGATGTTAGGGAAGTCCAGGACAAGGGCTTAAGGATAAAGGGGAAATCCTTTAAAACCGAGATGAGAAGAACTTTTTTTACACAGAGAGTGGTGAATCTCTGGAACTCTCTGCCACAGAGGGTAGTTGAGGCCAGTTCATTGGCTATATTTAAGAGGGAGTTAGATGTGGCCCTTGTGGCTAAGGGTATCAGGGGGTATGGAGAGAAGGCAGGTACGGGATACTGAGTTGGATGATCAGCCATGATCATATTAAATGGCGGGGCAGGCTCGAAGGGCCGAATGGCCTACTCCTGCACCTAATTTCTATGTTTCTATGTTTCTATGATTGATTTTCATATCTTCTTTTTTTTTCTTTTCTTTCTAGGGTCTTATTTCCTTTCTTTACTTCGTTCTCTAATTCCTTCCCTAAGGGGCTTTCTTCTCCCGACACTTTCCTGCACCTTCACGATTCTTGCTTACTTTCCTTACTTCTTTTATTTCTATCATTTTTAAAGCTCAAAAAATGAAATGGTACAACATAATGTAATAAGATATATGTGATGTATTAATGTAATTTACTGTACTGCTAATAAAAATAAAATAAAAAAAAAAAAGAAAATGTGTTAGCGTATGGGTGATCACTGGTTGGTGTGGACTCAGTGGGCCAAAGGACCTGTTTCAGTGCTGTATCTCTAATTTCATAAGTGTAAAAGATCAACTAATATATTAGCTCATAGAACTATACAGCATAGGAACAGGTCATTTGGCCCACAATGTCTGTCCCCTGCCTACTGCACCACTTTCTCCATCTCTCCCATACCCCCCCCCCCCCCACCCCCCCCACCTGTAGGCCCCTGGATGGTGGTGAGGAAGGAGGTGTAGGGGGGGAGTAATTTAGTGGGTCAGGTGGCATCCCTGGAGAACATGGATAGGTAACATTTTGAGTTGGGACCCTCCTACAGACTAATTGTGGTGGGGGAGGGGGGTGACCAAAGATGAAAAGCCAAAAAAAGTGAGATAAGGATAAGTGAAAACCCAGATGGGGCACAGGGAAAAAAGGGGTGGAAAGGAGGAGTGGAGGGGCATTGTTTGTTTGTAGGCTAGTTACTGAAAATTGGAGAGTTCATTGTTGGTGCCGTTTGGTTGCTGGCTACCCAAACAGAATACAAGGTAAAAGAAGACACAAAGAGCTGGAGTAACTCCGTTGACCAGGCAGCATTCTTGGAGAACACGGATAGAAACATAGAAACATAGAATGTAGGTGCAGGAGCAGGCCATTTGGCCCTTCGAGCCAGCACTGGCACTCAATATGATCATGGCTGATTATCCAGAATCAGTACCCTTTTTCCAGCTGTTCCCCCTTTATCCCTTGATTTCATTAGCCCTAAGCACTATATCTACAGTAACGCTCGCTTGAACACATCCAGTGAATTGGCCTCCACTGCCTACTGTGACAGGGATAGGTGACATTTCGGGTTGGAACACTTCAAACATTGTGGGGGGAAAGAATGCTGGAAATGAGGAGGGTCTGGAGAAAGCCTGGCAGGTAATGGATGAAGTGTATAGGAAGGAACTGCAGATACTAGTTTACACCATAGACACAAAATGCTGCAGTAACTCTGTGGGTCAAGCAGCAGGTCAGGTGATGGGTGAAAACCGGCAAGGGGGGAGGGAGGGTTGAGAGATGCCCCAGTGTTTGTGAGGCCTCACTCTAGCAATGGAGGAGGCCCAGGGCAGAAAGGTCAGTGTGCGAATGGTCAGGTAGTTCCTTTCTGCTTGCCCTGTAGTTCTGTCACGTTGTCAGGAGAGGGAGCTGAGAGACTGGGAAGAAAATGTAATCCTCCATTGCCTGAGTGAGGCCACATGCAGAAGGAACAGCACCTCATATTCCGAAGATAGACACAAAAAGCTGTCATAATTCAACAGGACAGGCAGCATCTTTGGAGAGAAGGAATGAGTGACATTTCGAGTCGAAACACTTCTTCCAGTTGAGACCTGAAACGTCACCCATCCCTTCTCTCCAGAGATGATGTCTGTCCTGCTGAATTACTCTAGCTTTTTATGTCTATTTTTGGATTAAACCAGCATCTGCAGTTCTTTCCTACACACCTCATAGTCCACTTGGGTACCTTACAACCTAATGGTGTGAAGGTTGAATTCTCCAATTTTAGATTATCTCTAACTCCCCCCCTCCCCCCTCCCCCCCCCCATTTCTCCTCTACAACCTCCCCCTCTACACCCCCCCCCCCCCCCCCCCCCCCCCCCCCCCCACCCCCCCTGGGCCCCACTTGGACTCCTAACTATTTTCCTCCTTCCTACCCACATCCTTGAAGCTTTCCCCTCATTGGCTTCACAATCTGCAATCCTCCAAACCTACCTCACACCTTTTCTTCTTATCTCTGGCCTTTGTTCCAACCAGTAACCCCTCCCCCCCCCCACCACCCCTCCCCAGAGTTGACCTATTATCTGCCACACTTTGTCCTGCCTCTCCCCTTTCCCAGCTTTCACTGACACCCCACTCCCACAATCAGTCTGAAGAAGGACCCTGACCCGAAACATCACCTAATCACGTTCTCCAGAGATGCTGCCTGACCCACAGGTTTACTTCATCATTTTGTGACTTTTTGTGTATTAACCGGCATCTGCAGTTCTTTGTTTTCTACAAGGAGAGATTTATTCCTCGTACAGTAAAAAACTCACTGCAGTTGCAGACTCCCACTATTCACAGACTCACTGCTCACCGCACTGCAACGTCACCAGATTGGAGTTCTACCTTAAACAACACATTATGCCACACACACGTACATCAGGTAGTTCTCCCTGTATGAGACAATGCGAGCCACACTTGCAACTGCAAGAATATTCTTTTCTTTGTAGCGAGGATGGGAAGCAAGCGAATTAAAGTTTGTGGCGGTCCCTGGTGGTTAGCCACTCGTGGTGCGAACCCTCGGCTCTTGGGGTTGGGCCATGTGACTTGGTATATAGCGGGTCACGCGTCCCCCCTGGGGTATGTGAAGTTATGGAATTCCCTGCCACAGAGGGCAGTGGAGGCTAAGTCACTGGATGGATTTACGAGATAGTTAGATAGAGATCTAGGGGCTAGTGGAGTCAAGGGATATGGGGAGAGGGCAGGCACGGGTTATTGATAGGGGACGATCAGCCATGATCACAATGAATTGCAGTGCTGGCTCGAAGGGCCGAATGGCCTCCTCCTGCACCTATTTTCTATGTTTCTATGTCTATGTTTCTATGTATAAATACTGTTGGTAACGCCCTTTCCCCATGTTGTGGTTCTGAGAGCTGTTTTGTGTGAACCTAATAAAATCACTTTGACAACACGTGTCTCGCTATAAGTTTTTCACTGTGTCTCGGTACATGTGACAATAATCCAATATCAATACTCTTTAATGGAAAACAGGAACTGCAGATGCTTGTTTACAAAAGAGGACACAGTGGCACAGCGGTAGACTTGCGGTCGTCTAGCACCAGAGACTCGGGTTGGATCCTGACTGCAGGTACTGTCTGTATGGAGTTTGAACATTCTCCCTGTGACTGTGTGGGTTTTTTCCAGGTGCTTTGGAATCCTCCCACACTCCAAAGATGTACAGGTTTGCAGGTTAATTGGCTTGTGTAAGTTGTAAATTGTTCCTAGTGAGTAGGATAATCACCGGTCTGCACGATCTCTTGTGGCTCCACATATCTGGACTACTGATGGTCCCGTTCATTTACAGACACCATAAGCAAAACCACAGTCGCCGCCGTGACAGCCTTACGATGTGAACTTTGGCCGCCGTGACAGCCTTACGATGTGAACTTTGAGATCATTAACTTGTAAACCGTTTCAAGTGGAGTATTTATAGGGTCCATAATCAAAAAACAATTGGGCTTCTATTGGCCTCCACCCTATCATTGAGATGCCTTTGATCTCTCCACACCTCCACCTTCAATACAACTGAAAAAGTGCTTGCTTTTCCTTGTTCTGATTGAAGGTCACCAACCTGAAAAGTTAACCCTTCTTCTTCCACCCCCCACAAAATGTTGTCTGACCTGGATAAGCCCCCCCACAGCTTTACTTTACGCCTCTCCTTTAGAGCGGCACAGAGCCACAGCATTAAAGTTGCCACCTTACAACACCAGACTAATGGGTTGGATCCTGTATGGAGTTTGTACGTTCTCCCTGTGACCATGTGGGTATTCTCCGGGTGCTCCGGTTTCCTCCCGCATTCCAAAGACATACAGGTTTGCAGGTTAATTATCTGCTGTAAATTGTTCCAAGTGTAGCATAGAAATAGCGTACAGGTGATTGTGGTCAGCACAGACTTGGTGGGCCGAAGGGCCTGTCTCCATGCTGTATCTCTAAATTAAACTAAATTAAACTAAACTAAGTTACAGGAGACTTTCGTCTCCTTTCACATCCAGCAGTTATCCACCCATCTGCCAATCAAACCCCCCTCATCCACCTGTATTCACCTATCACTTGCCAGGTTTTGCCCTGCCCTACCTCTTTTATTCCGCCCCCAACTTCAAAGAATTTCCCGACTATTTGTCCTCCAGAGATGCTGCCTGACCCACTCAGTTACTCCAGCACCTTGTTTTTTATTTCTGGTGATTCCTTTCCACATTTTCCATTTGTGGTTCTTGCATCACATAGTTATATTACAGCTCGGTATATAGCAATGGGCAGATTGCTGCCGGCAATTTCAAATATAAACTCTGGTCCTTTTATGTTTTAATCATAATCATAATCATACTTTATTAGCCAAGTGTGTTTCGCAACATACTAGGAATTTGAGTTGCCATACAGTCACACCAATAAAAAGCAACAAAACACACAAGATACATTTTAACATCAACAGCCACCATAGTGACTCCTCCACATTCCTCACTGTGATAGAAACATAGAAATTAGGTGCAGGAGTAGGCCATTCGGCCCTTCGAGCCTGCACCGCCATTCAATATGATCATGGCTGATCATCCAACTCAGTATCCCGTACCTGCCTTCTCTCCATACCCCCTGATCCCCTTAGCCACAAGGGCCACATCTAACTCCCTCTTAAATATAGCCAATCAACTGGCCTCAACTACCCTCTGTGGCAGAGAATTCCAGAGATTCACCACTCTCTGCGTGAAAAAAGTTTCTTCTCATCTCGGTTTTAAAGGATTTCCCCTTTATCCTTAAGCTGTGACCCCTTGTCCTGGACTTCCCCAACATCGGGAACAATCTTCCTGCATCTAGCCTGTCCAACCCCTTAAGAATTTTGTAAGTTTCTATAAGATCCCCTCTCAATCTTCTAAATTCTAGAGAGTATAAACCAAGTCTATCCAGTCTTTCTTCATAAGACAGTCCTGACATCCCAGGAATCAGTCTGGTGAACCGTCTCTGCACTCCCTCTATGGCAATAATGTCCTTCCTCAGATTTGGAGACCAAAACTGTACGCAATACTCCAGGTGTGGTCTCACCAAGAACCTGTACAACTGCAGTAGAACCTCTCTGCTCCTATACTCAAATCCTTTTGCAATGAAAGCTAACATACCATTCGCTTTCTTTACTGCCTGCTGCACCTGCATGCCTACCTTCAATGACTGGTGTACCATGACACCCAGGTCTCGCTGCATCTCCCCCTTTCCCAATCGGCCACCATTTAGATAATAGTCTGCTTTCCTGTTTTTGCCACCAAAATGGATAACCTCACATTTATCCACATTATACTGCATCTGCCAAACATTTGCCCACTCACCCAGCCTATCCAAGTCACCCTGCAGTCTCCTAGCATCCTCCTCACAGCTAACACTGCCCCCCAGCTTAGTGTCATCCGCAAACTTGGAGATATTGCCTTCAATTCCCTCATCCAGATGGAAAGGGAAGGGATCGCAGGCTCCGATGGTAACTTTAACCCCGCCGTGGGGCTCAAAGTCAGTCTCCAGCCAGGCAGCCAGCTCCACGATGTTAGGCCGCAGAGCGATCAAAGATACAATCCGGACAACAATCGCATCTCCGACAAGGATTGAAAAAAAGTTTCACCCGATCCCCTCCCTCACCCCCCCACGTAAAACAAACCAAAGAACATTAACACAAACTTTTTAAAACACTCTAAAAATAACATAAAAGACAAAAAGACAGACAGACTGTTGGCGAGGCTGCCATCGCAGGTGGCAGACTTTTATCATCTGCAGTTTTTTTTAATTTTTGTTCGAGGGCATTGCATTGTAGAAGGACTGGCATTGAACATTTTTCAGACCTGTCATAGAGACATAGAGAAATAGGCCCTTCGGCCCAACATGTTGATGTCAACCAAGACTCTTCTTCTTTTGAGTCTATCTATCTACCTATCTCATAACTAAAGCTCTGATCTTGTGCTCTTCTGGTTTGCGCTTTTTTTCTATTTACGCAAACACGGTATGCGATAGCGCTATGATCTTTTGCCAGCTCACTCACCGTTCTCTTGTCTTGCGAGTGCAACAAGTTTCGTTCCGATCGGTGGTCTATTATAACAGTTAGCAAGGGTTAAAAATTGTAAAAACTGTGTGTGCGCGGATCGATCTCCTCTCCTGCCAGTCAGTGCCGCATGGATTGGTCTCTTCTCCTGTCACTCCCCGGGACAGTCCGCCCCTTCCGGCGCCATCGCGTCTTCACTGGAGCTGGGGGTGGCCGGCGGAGGTCTCCAACCGCACACAATTATCAGAGGGACTGGAAGCGGCGCGGTGATGCGATGTCGCCAAACGGAAAGCGATGAATCTGATCCCGGCGGAGGGGAGCATCCAGCGCCCGCTGTGAGTCCTAAACGCACCGCCATCACAACTCCCCGCAGCTCCAGCCCCTTCCCCTCTGGTCCCCCTCGCTGGCTCCTGACCCCCTCCCCCGTGATACCCCCCTCTCCCCCATGGCTCTTCACCCGTCTTTTCTCCGCTCACATACCGGCACGGCCGTGGATGCTGGCGCTTCCGGGCTGATCCAAGGCCTGGCTCTGAGAGCGCCGATGGCTGATGCTCCTTTGGGGCATGCAAGAAGGGAGAGGAGCGGCAGCCTTGAGTTCCTGGGGAGGGAGAGTGGGGGAGGAGAGGGGATAGAGGGAGAGGAGAGGAGTTATGGAGGGAGGGAGGGGGTGAGTGAGCGTAGGGGATAAGAGAGGTGAGGGAGGGATTGGGGGAGGGTAGGAGGAGAGGGAAAAGAAAAGGGAGGAAGTGAGGAGGGGGGAGTGGGTGAGGTGGGCGAGTGGGGTAGGGAGGGGAGAGGAGTTCTGGAGGGAGGGAGGGAGTGACTGAGGGTAGGGAAAAGCAGAGGGAGAGAGAGGTCATGGAGGGATTGGGGAGGGGAGGAGGAGAGGGGAAAGAAGAGGGAGGGTGAAGAGGAAGGGAAGAGAGTGCTAGGGAGGAGGGGAATTGAGGTGCGCCTGTACAGTTGGGGCCATGGGTGAGTGGTGGAATATTGTGTTTGGGGACCAAGCCTCCTGTGTGACAAGGACCCAACGGGTCTCACTTAGTCTAGTCTTGTTATAAATGTTCACATCGCTGTCATCGTCAAGTTTCCTGTGACAATCGGTGGAAGCCACCACTTGTTACAATAGACAATGGTAGTACCAGAATTAGCTCAGGATATTTCCAGTTTCCAGCCCTGCGACGTGGACGCTTCTGCTATGGGGCTTCAACCAAGATGCCCCATCTACACTAATCCTACCAACTCATGTTTGGCCAATACCGGGGTGGAAGAGGCAGATATGATAGTGACGTTTAAGATGCTTTTAGCTAAGCACGCGGGCATGCAGGGAATGGAGGGATATGGATCATGTGCAGGCAGAGGAGATTAGTTTATCTCGGCAGCTCGTGTGGTACAAACATTGTGGGCTGAAGAGCCTGTTGCCGCTCTGTACTTTTCTATATTCTATCCATCTGCAATAATTCTCTGCCACCATTTCTCTTCCTTGGATTTCACCTTCTTAATAGGAGATCTTCTCAATTACACTGTAACCACACTGGACAGTCAGTCAGCCTGTACTGACTTGTACAGGGAGAGGTTGGACAGACTTGGATTGTTTTCTCTGGAACGCTGGAGGTTCAGGGGAGACCTGATACAAATATATACAATTATGAGAGGCATAGATAGGATCGACAGTCAGAACATTTTTCCCAGGGTAGAAAAATTAAATATTAGAGGGCAAAGCTTCAAGATGAGAAGGGCAAAGTTTAAAGGAGATGTGCATGGAAAGTGTTCTACACAAAGGAGGGTGAGGGCCTTGAATGTGCTGCTGGTGGTTGAGGCAGTTATGATAGTGGCGTTTCAGGGACATTTGGATAGGCACATGGATATGCAGGGAATGGAGGGATATGGAATATGTGCTCGCAGATTAGAGTTGGTCTTGGCATAATGATTGGCATGGACATTGTGGGCCGAAGGGCCTGTTCCTGTGCAGTGCTGTTCTGCAATCTATGTTCAATGTATGTTCGGAATGGTTACTTCTTCTTGAGTACGGCGCGCACAGTCTAAAGTTGTAAGACAACTTGTTCTGTTTGATCTTCTGTTTGTGCATGCCAGGTTGATTGCATTCGTCGAAACAGGGTGGACCAGGTGAAGGTTGCAATCTCCCACCCCTGCGGAATGGCTAGATCTCGCAACCTGTGGCACACAGCATCCAGGTGTAATGTCAGCTCCATGAACTGTTCGTGCTCACCAAAAAGCTCCCGAAGAGCCACGAGCTGCCGCCTCACTCCAGCAACACGCCTGGCTTGCCCGCCGCCGATCCGGGAACCCCACCTGGAGTAGGAACCTTGACAGAGGCTCATCTCCTGCTCTTCCCCGAGCACCGGGAACCAGAGACAAGGGTTGAGGGAGTTGGCGGCGGACGCTGGACAAATGGCCGGCGCGATGGAACCGGGGGTGTCTTTCTTTCCGTGCCTCAAGGTCGGCTGCGTGAGGTGCCCCTGGGGCACGAAGGCTGAGGGTGGCCGGGCGGGGAGAGGGACGAAGGTTCACGGGATGATCCGGATGGAGACGACGGCTGCAATGGGACCTTATGGCCAGCTCCAGCTGGGACTGTGAACATGGTGGCAAAACCTGGCGACTCTTGCATATGGACTCAGTGGGCTGTTTCTATGCATCATGTACCTAAAGCGGTGATTGTACTTTGTGTGGCAATAACCTCACTGATCTGTATGCAAAAAAGGAATTTCACTGTACTTTAGTACACATGATAATATTGAACCATTGAACCGTTGAGAACAGACTTGCCAGGCATGGAGTTTGTGCAGAATCTAAAAAACTAAATTCCAAACAACTTTAAGACTTTTCCGTGCTGTGCTCATTCCCATCATTAAGTCTCAGCTGCATTTCTGAGATTCTTGTCACATTCTCAGATGCCACAACAATCTCGAATTCAGTCATCTTCTGAATGTTTTGGGGGGATTGCAATTAGCTGCGTGCAGCCTTCTCAACATTCCTTGCCTTGTTTTGAGTTCCCAGCTCCTCGCGACACTCAGAGTTTGCTGCGCTTATCCTGTACCATCTGGGAGGGGGGGGGCGTCACATGGTAGGGCTGGTCCCCGAACGCTATATTGCACCACTGAGCTATAGGTCCCAATACTCACCACTCCCTAGAGAGGGAGGGCAGGCAGAGAGGGAGGGGGATAGAGAGGGGAGGGGGGATAGGGGGAGGGGGTAGAGAGGGAGGGGGGTAGAGAGGGAGGGGGGTAGACAGGGAGGGGGGGTAGAGAGGGAGGGGGGGGTAGACAGGGAGGGGGGGGGTATGTGCGAGAGAGGGAGGGGGGTATATGAGAGGGAGGGAGGGAGGGGGGTAATGAGGGGGGGGGGGGGTAATTGGGAGTGGGTAAAGACAGTCCTGACATCCCAGGAATCAGTCTGGTGAACGTTCTCTACACCCCCTCTATGGCAATAATGTCCTTCCTCAGATTTGGAGACCAAAACTGTACGCAATACTCCAGGTGTGGTCTCACCAAGACCCTGTACAACTGCAGTAGAACCTCCCTGCTCCTATACTCAAATCCTTTTGCTATGAAAGCCAACATACCATTCGCTTTCTTTGCTGCCTGCTGCACCTGCATTCCTACCTTCAATGACTGGTGTACCATGACACCCAGGTCTCGCTGCATCTCCCCCTTTCCCAATCGGCCACCATTTAGATAATAGTCTGCTTTCCCTTTTTGCCACCAAAATGGATAACCTCACATTTATCCACATTATACTGCATCTGCCAAACATTTGCCCACTCACCCAGCCTATCCAAGTCACTTTGCAGTCTCCTAGCATCCTCCTCACAGCTAACACTGCACCCCAGCTTAGTGTCATCTGCAAACTTGGAGATATTGCCTTCAATTCCCTCATCCAGATCATTAATATATATTGTAAATAGCTGGGGTCCCAGCACTGAGCCTTGCGGTACCCCACTAGTCACTGCCTGCCATTGTGAAAAAGACCCGTTTTACTCCTACTCTTTGCTTCCTGTTTGCCAGCCAGTTCTCTATCCACATCAATACTGAACCCCCAATGCCGTGTGCTTTAAGTTTGTATACTAATCTCTTATGTGGGACCTTGTCGAAAGCCTTCTGGAAGTCCAGATACACCACATCCACTGGTTCTCCCCTATCCACGCTACTAGTTACATCCTCGAAAAATTCTATAAGATACGTCAGACATGATTTACCTTTCGTAAATCCATGCTGACTTTGTCCAATGATTTCACCACTTTCCAAATGTGCTGCTATCCCATCTTTAATAACTGACTCTAGCAGTTTCCCCACTACCGATGTTAGACTAACTGGTCTGTGATTCCCTGTTTTCTCTCTCCCTCCCTTCTTAAAAAGTGGGGTTACGTTTGCTACCCGCCAATCCTCTGGAACTACTCCAGAATCTAAAGAGTTTTGAAAGATTATTACTAATGCATCCACTATTTCTGGAGCTACTTCCTTAAGTACTCTGGGATGCAGCCTATCTGGCCCTGGGGATTTATTAGCCTTTAATCCATTCAATTTACCCAACACCACTTCCCGACTAACCTGGATGGGGTAGAGGGAAGGGGAGGGGGTAGAGTGGTAGAGGAAGGGGAGTAGAGAGGGAGGGAAGAGGGAGGGGGAGTGGAATAGAGAAGGAGAGGGGCAAAGAGGGAGGGGCCTGAAGGGCCTGTTCCTGTGTTGTACTGATCTATGTTCTTTGTTAATTCATCTACAAATTAGATAGTTACACGATAGATTCTCGTAGACCCTCACTGTTCTTCTATCCAGGCAGTTAATAGCTTTAAAACTACTTTGTTAACATTCCTTTTCATTAAACCACATTAACTATTTAGTTCTGGTGAAGGGTCCTGAAGCAGAAACATTCATCGTTTCGTTTCATTTTTTGTTGCTGATTTGCTGCCTGATCTACATACTGTTTACCCTGTTTTTGTTATTTCATCGAAACATTCCCCTGGTTGCAATTATTATTCAAGTTCGAAAAAGAAACATTGTGGAAGGTGACCACGATTACAATGGCTACAAATACTAATTAAACAGATTGAGAGAATTCGACTTCATGAGTCAAGAGTCAAGAGTGTTTAATTGTCGACAACGGAACTATGAAATTCTTACTTGTAGCAACATCACAGGTCTGTAAACACAATAGATAAAGATAATATATTATAAATAAATAATTAATAAATAAATTATTTTAAAAAGTAATAACCCCAATACTAGTGCGAAGAATCTGAAGTTCTTAGTGCAAAAAGACAGTCCATCGTTATTATTAATATTACACATTTATTTTTGTCACGTTTGCCGAGGTACAGTGAAAATCCTGACCTCGGGTGCTGTCTGTGCGGAGTTTGCACAACCCCCCTGTGACCGTGTGGGTTTTCTCCTCGTGCTCCCGGTTTGCTCCCACATACCAAAGATGTGCAGGTTTGTAGGTTAATCAGCTTATAAATTGTCCCTTTGTGGGATGGGATTAGTGTACGGGGGGGTAACCGCTGGTCAGCGCAGACTCGGAGAGCCAAAGTGCCTGTTTCCACGCTGTATCTCTAAAGTCTAAGTGATTCTGGATCCATCCACGTAATTATGTGAGAAAGCTGAGGGGGGCAATTAGAGTTGAAGAAGACACAGTGGCCTTGCCAGTGATATTTATATTGTGCTAATAAAGAAATAAAATAACGCTCTTCATGATCCTCTTCCATGCATTTCATTTTCCTGCCCCTTCTGCACCCATCTAAACTCTAATCTTCCCGTTGTTGGACAGCTGGAAATCTTGCATTAAAACCCACTGCATCCGGAGGAATTTCCAGCAGTTGCAATTCCACAATACCAGAGTCAGAGAGTCATACAGCACAGAAACAGGCCCTTCAGCCCAACCCATCCATGCCGATCAAGGTGCACTAGTCCCTCCTGCCCGCATTTGCTTCGTGATTGGCCTCATCAGCAACAACGATGAGTTGGCCTACAGGGAGGAGGTCCAGCACTTAGCAGCATGGTGCGCTGACAACAACCTGGCCCTTAACTCCAAGAAGACTAAGGAGCTCATTGTAGACTTCAGGAAGTCCAGAGACGGCCGCACACCCCCATCCACATTAACGGGACGGAGGTGGAATGTGTTTCTAGCTTCAGGTTCCTGGGAGTCAACATCTCCGATGACTTCTCTTGGACCCACAATACCTCAACTCTGATCAAGAAGGCTCACCAGCATCTCTTCTTCTTCCTGAGGAGACTGAAGAAGGTCCATCTGTCTCCTCAGATCCTGGTGAACTTCTACCGCTGCACCATCGAGAGCATCCTTACCAACTGCATCACAGTATGGTATGGCAGCTGCTCTGTCTCCGACCGGGAAGGCATTGCAGAGGGTGGTGAAAATTGCCCAACGCATCACCGGTTCCTCGCTCCCCTCCATTGAGTCTGTCCAAAGCAAGCGTTGTCTGCGGAGGGCGCTCAGCATTGCCAAGGACTGCTCTCACCCCAACCATGGACTGTTTACCCTCCTACCATCCGAGAGGCGCTACAGATCTCTCTCCGTTGCCGAACCAGCAGGTCGAGGAACAGCTTCTTCCCGGCAGCTGTCACTCTACTCAACAACGTACCTCGTTGACTGCCAATCACCACCCCCCCTCGGACACTTATTATTATTTATTCAAATCATTTGCTATGTCGCTCTTCCAGGGAGATGCTAAATGTATTTCGTTGTCTCTGTACTGTACACTGACAATGACAATTAAAATTGAATCGGAATCTGAATCTGAATCTGTAACCCTGTACACCTTTAATCTACGTTAGTTCCACCTACCTACATTTGGCCTATATCCCTCTAAAACAAGGGTTCCCAACCTGGGGTAAATTTACCCCCAGGTGGTAAATTTCACCTACACATGGGGTAACTTTATTGAGTCTGGATTTGTACATATTTTTTCTAATTAACTGACTGTGTTTGGTTCTGGTATACCGACTGTTCATCATTAGTGGGGGGGGAGGGGGGGGGGGTTGATTGGCGGATGGGTGAAAAAAAGCCAGAAATGAAAAGACTTTAGATTTCACCTAGGGACACTTTATAAATTTACCAAAATCAATAACCTACAAACCTGTACGTACTTTTAGTGTGGGAGGTAACTGGGGCACCCTGAGATAACATATGCTGCCACAGGGTGAACACACAAACTTCCGTACAAGCACAGGGTGAACATACAAACGTACAGACGTACTTCACCTGTAGTCAGGATTGAACCCAGTTCTCTGGTGCTGTAAGGCGACAACACTACCGCTGCATCACTGTGCCACCCCCAAAAGAAGACAAAAGACTGTAAGATAAGGTCAGTGTGGACAAGTTGGGCTGAAGGGCCTGTTTCCACGCTGTAGGACGCTGTGAGTCTATGGCCCGTAATTGGCCGTGTGATGGATCAAATTACTCTTTTATGGCTACTATGGTTTATAAAGGACCACTACATTATGTGCCAGACCTATTATAAATAATAAAGAGTCGGCTGTTAATTAGTCGGGAGCGCAAATAAATATTTAATAAATCAAGTGAGATTTGTCAGTGGTCAATATCAAAGTACAGATTTTACCTCATGATGCTGTGGTCCGCTCCACCTGGTGAGCCAATTGCTGAACCAGTGGGATTTCAGAACGATCACATTGATGATTATCAGTTTTAACATACAGTAGAACACAGAACAGTACAGCACAGGAACCCGTAGAACACAGAACAGTACAGCACAGGGACAGGCCCTTCGGCCCACAATGTCCACGACAAACATGATGCCAAGATAAACTACTCCAATAGAGTGATGGCGTAATATTGCACTAAAACACGCCCTTCGGCCCAACTCGTCCATGCAGATCAAGACACCCGATCAAAGATAGTTCCACTTGTCTGCATTTGACCCATATTCCGTTCCTATCCATGTACCTGTCCAAGTGATACTTAGTCTAGTATAGTTTAACTTAGAAATACAGCGTGCAAACTGGCCCTTCGGCCCACCGAGTCTGCACCGACCAGCGATCACCCTGTGCACTAGTTCCATCCCACACACTAGGGACAATTCACAGAAGCTAATTAAACCACAAACCAAATCTTTGGAGTGTGGGAGGAAACGGAGCACCCAGGAAAACCCACGTGGTCACAAGGAGAGGGTACAAACTCCATACAGACAGCACGCATCGTTAGGATCAAACCCGGGTCTCTGGAAATGAAAAGACTTTAGACTTCACCTTTACTTTAGAGATACAACGCAGAAACAGATCCATCAGCTCACCGAGACTGTGCCGACCAGCGATCAACCCAGACACTAGGGACAATTTATAAATTTACCAAAATCAATAACCTACAAACCTGTACGTACTTTTAGTGTGGGAGGTCACAAATGGGCATCACAATTAGGTTTTTAAATTGTACGGTGTATCTCTATTGTTTATCCTTCTTATCAGCATGCGTAAGGGAGTGCATATAAAATAACAGACAGAAAAACATCAAGTACACAAATTTGTCCAAAAGGGCTGTGATCCAGAGTCCCGTAGTGGAATCAATGGCACTGCCCTTTTGTTTCCATAATTATTTTCCCTAGTCAAAGGCGTCCCTTTGCAATTTCTAAACCTTCCCTTGTCTGACAAGTCTGTTCTGTTTACTAGAATCTTTAATTCTTTTTGGACCAGAATTTACAAGCTGCCATGTGAGCAGTACTATTAGCTCAGGCATTCCCCTGGGAGATTTTGTCATGGCCACTCAAATGGGTATTGCACTTAATAATGGCTAGATGGGCTGGGAAGGCCAAGGCTAGTGTAGTTGTCAGCGTTGTCTTTAAGTTGTGAAAGTCGTCTTCTTGTTGGAAAGAGAGTTAAAATGAATAAGAATTAACCAAGCCCACAAAAAGCTTCATCTGCTAGGAATGGGCAGGTCGGTATGATTCACAATAGGATGGCCCAATTCTATGTCAATCAGGATCCTGGGCACTGTGAATAGACTTTGATCCAGATTGTGATTAGTCAGACTTCCTGTCAATCAGGATCTTGCCACGCCCCACAACCATTGGGTCACTCACAAACTCTCCTCAATGTCTTTCTCTCGCTCCTGCAGAGACGAGCTGTTTGCAAAAAGTGATTCAAAGTTCGAAGGCAAGTTTTGTTTTAAACGGTGTAGGCTGTTGGCTTGTGAGATAAAGTTTTTAAGCAGCCTCAATTCTCATGCTTTTTTTCTCTTCCAATCTTCTTTAATTTATCTGCTGTTTTCTCTCGCTGGTCATCTGCGTTGTTTACCTCTCTCACTGCTGAATTCAATTACTGCTTCTTCTTCCTCAGCCCTTTCCCTTCTGCTTTCTCATCTGCCTTTTCAGTCTCCAAGTCGCTATCAGTATCAGTTCCTTCTGAGGGTGCCCATCCCTGTAGGAGTGCTGGAGCCTTCCCCCCACCCCACTCCTACAGGATCTTATATGGGGGAGGTGGTCTACACTATTCCCAACTTTGTTCCTCATTTCCCCATCGAACTTGTTCCTTCATCCCCCCTCTTCTATAAACAGGGTTGCTTATGTCAGACAAGGGGTCCCCGGGGTTATATCGTTTCAGCGCCTTTTTTCTTTTTCCCTTTTTTTAAAGTTTCTACATCCCATGTTCCTTCGACCGGATAAGATTCATCTCCAAAACATTTTTTTTTGCTGATAACTTAATGTTCTATAGTCTTTGTTACTTTTAGGATTCAAATTACACATGTTGCACAGGCGTTCCCCCCAAATTATTCCCCATGGGTAGATAGAGAGAAAGAGAAAGAGAAAGTAGACCTCAATTCTTTAAAAAAAAAACGATGCCCCAAGTATTTCAACTCTTTAACTCTTTAAAATATTCCAATTTCCTGATTACCCAGCCCTTCTACAGAATCCAATTTCAAATATATATCGGTATGCGGGCGGAAGCAAAGGCTGGTTCCTCAATTGAAATGACTCATCGCAACCGCATGTTCCATTATCGCAGCTGCAACAGCACCCAGGAATTTTACACTCAACGCTGTAATTTTCCACTGACATACAGTTCTACACCCAACTCATCAGTAGTACGAAGGGACTGCCAGAAATGCTGCCTTTTGAATGCGACTTGCGTTGCATATGCACGTCTTCTTTCATCCTTAAGTCTTTCTGTTCTTGTTGTTTGTCATATGCTTTGATCGGCCACTCCCAACCATTTTCATCTGCAGCCGAAAATTGATCAAACCTTTTGACTTGGGGCCCAGATTTTAAGATCGCATGTCGAATTAATTGATAATTCTATCAAAATGATTTTATCCTCGCTAAAATGTTTCCAAGAGGAAATAATTCTGTCCATGGGATGGAAACAGTTAACTTACTCAGTCACTCACTGACTCAATAGACAATAGACAGGAGTAAGCCATTCGGACCTTCGAGCCAGCACCGCTATTCAATGTGGTCATGGCTGATCATCCCCAATCAGTACCCCGTTCCTGCCTTCTCCCCATATCCCCTGACTCTGATATCTTTAAGAGCCCTATCTAGCTCTCTCTTGAAAGTATCCAGAGAACCGGCCTCCGCCGCCCTCTGAGGCAGAGAATTCCACAGACTCGCCACTCTCTGTGAGAAAAAGTGTTTCCTCGTCTCCTTTCTAAATGGCTTACTCCTTATTCTTAAACTGTGGCCCCTGGTTCTGGACTCCCCCAACATCGAGAGCATGTTTCCTGCCTCTAGCGTGCCCAAACCCTTAACAATCTTATATGTCTCAATAAGATGCCCTCTCATCCTTCTAAACTCCAGAGTGTACAAGCCCAGCCGCTCCATTCTCTCAGCATATGACAGTCCCGCCATCCCGGGAATTAACCTTGTAAACCTATGCTGCACTCCATTCAATAGCAAGAATGTCCTTCTTCAAATTAGGGGACCAAAACTGCACACAATACTCCAGGTGTGGCCTCAATAGGGCTCTGTCCAACTGCAGAAGGACCTCTTTGCTCCTATATTCGACTCCTCTGTTATAAAGGCCAACATGCCATTCACTTTCTTCACTGCCTACTATACCTGCATGCTTACTTTCATAGACTGATGTACAAGGACCCCCAGACCCCGTTGTACTTCCCTTTTTCCCAACTTGACACCATTTAGATAGTACAGACTGCCTTCCTGCTTTTGATACCAAAGTGGCTATCCTCACATTTATCCACATTAAACTTCATCTGCCATGCATCTGCCCACTCCCCCAATTTGTCCAAGTCACCCTGCATTCTCATAACATCCCCCTCACAGTTCATACTGCCACCTAGCTTCGTGTCATCTGCAAATTTGTTAATGTTACTTTGAATCTCTTCATCCAAATCATTGATGTATATTGCAAATAGCTGCGGTCCCAGCACCAAGCTTTGCGGTAACCCACTAGTCACTGCCTGCCATTCTGAAAGGGACCCGTTAATCCCTATTAGAAACATAGAAACATAGAAATTAGGTGCAGGAGCAATCTTCCTGCATCTAGCCTGTCCAACCCCTTAAGAATTTTGTAAGTTTCTATAAGATCCCCTCTCAATCTCCTAAATTCTAGAGAGTATAAACCAAGTCTATCCAGTCTTTCTTCATATGACAGTCCTGACATCCCAGGAATCAGTCTGGTGAACCTTCTCTGCATTCCCTCTATGGCAATAATGTCCTTCCTCAGATTTGGAGACCAAAACTGTACGCAATACTCCAGGTGTGGACTCACCAAGACCCTGTACAACTGCAGTAGAACCTCCCTGCTCCTATATTCAAACCCTTTTGCTATGAAAGCTAACATACCATTTGCTTTCTTCACTGCCTGCTGCACCTGCATGCCTACTTTCAATGACTGGTGTACCATGACACCCAGGTCTCGCTGCATCTCCCCTTTGCCTAGTCTGCCACCATTTAGATAATAGTCTGCTTTCCTGTTTTTGCCACCAAAATGGATAACCTCATATTTATCCACATTATACTGCATCTGCCAAACATTTGCCCACTCACCCAGCCTATGCAAGTCACCTTGCAGTCTCCTAGCATCCTCCTCACAGCTAACACTGCCCCCCAGCTTAGTGTCATCCGCAAACTTGGAGATATTGCCTTCAATTCCCTCATCCAGATCATTAATATATATTGTAAATAGCTGTGGTCCCAGCACTGAGCCTTGCGGTACCCCACTAGTCACTGCCTGTCATTGTGAAAAGGACCCGTTTACTCCTACTCTTTGCTTCCTGTTTGCCAGCCAGTTCTCTATCCACATCAATACTGAACCCCCAATGCCGTGTGCTTTAAGTTTGTACCTCCCACGTAGATGGCCTCACCCCTTTGGTCACACCATACCCAGGCATCCTCTCCAATGTCTAAAATAATTTACTTTGTTTCCTCTCCCGGAAGGTCTAAGTAGTCTCAGCAGAATCGGAACACAGGCAAACGGAAAAATTGGAAGCATGTTCAACGTCGGCAAACGGCACGAAACGGGCTCCGCCAAGAGTGGAGAGGAATCATTTTACCCATGTGAACACCTACGCTGCGATCTATGGGAAGAGATGCAGTACGATGTAACGCCAGACTACAAGTTTCTACGGGCAGGGGAAAGCGACCGGGCTCGCTTCCAGCCGACACACCTGTCCCACGTCACCACCTTTACCGGTGCCCAAGGAATCTGCTCCAGCCGCTCTTTCACCAGCCAGACTCCGAAGAACATTGGAGTGTATGAACATTTCTCGTGGTGGAGTCTTGAAATATCTGAAAATGAGAAGGAGAGAGAGAAAAACAAGTACCAAGAGATCATAGAAGCCAATGGTTGGCCTTCAGACACAATACATCAATTCTTCAACTCACCTCCTTTCCAAGAGGAATCTCGATACGGGAATTTCAAGTTCACCTACGACATGGAGAGTCTGTTCGAGATGTACGAGAACTCGGTGTGTGGCGGCAGGCGAGCTGAGTTCCGGGTCCTGGGCACCTTCACATACAAGCAGGAGGTCATGCACGCCGTGGTGGTGTGTCCCTCAGATGTTGCTCCCTTGTTCAGCAGCTGCCCCCTCGTTGGCAACGACATCCAGGCGGTCGTTTCCAAATCCGACCACGGTTGGATGTGGAGACCCGATTCAACCCGAAACAAGTTGAAGCCTTACTGCTGCTGGGATCACGTCTCCTTGGCTTTCTACCTGCCCCGCGGGAACCCGGAGTTCCCGCTCCCTCCCGGATTCCCGCCAGTCACCTGCTGCAAGGAGTCGCGGCGGATTCTTTTCCCTCAGTGCAGCATTAAACCGGAGTGTGAATTTCATCAGTGCTTGGAGATATTGCGAGAGACCTGGGAAGCGAGTGGCTGAGCTGAAAATTCACTTACCTCAGAATTCGTTAGATATGTAGGAAAGAACTGCAGATGCTGGTTTACATAGAAGATAGACACAAAGTGCTGGACTAACGCAGCGGGACAGGCAATATCTCTGGAGAAAAATAATAGGCAATAGGTAAAAACAATAGGTCTCGACCTAGAGATTCCGTTTCTCCAGGGACGCTGCCTGATCCGCTGCGTTACTCCAGACACTTTGTCAATCTTACGAGTTGCTTAGAAACATAAGTTTAGTTTATTGTCACGTGTACAAAGGTACAGTTTGAAGCTTTTGTGGCGTGCTCGTCAGTCAGCAGAAAGACTATACATAGAAACATAGAAAATAGGTGCAGGAGTAGGCCATTCGGCCCTTCGAGCCTGCACCGCCATTCGATATGATCATGGCTGATCATCCAACTCAGTATCCTGTACCTGCCTTCTCTCCATACCCCCTGATCCCTTTAGCCACAAGGGCCACATCTAACTCCCTCTTAAATATAGCCAACGAACTGGCCTCAACTACCTTCTGTGGCAGAGAATTCCAGAGATTCACCACTCTCTGTGTGAAAAATGTTTTCCTCATCTCGGTCCTAAAAGATTTCCCCCTTATCCTTAAACTGACCCCCTTGTTCTGGACTTCCCCAACATCGGGAACAATCTTCCTGCATCTAGCCTGTCCAACCCCTTAAGAATTTTGTAAGTTTCTATAAGATCCCCCCTCAATCTTCTAAATTCTAGCGAGTACAAACCGAATCTATCCAGTCTTTCTTCATATGAAAGTCCTGACATCCCAAGAATCAGTCTGGTGAACCTTCTCTGTACTCCCTCTATGGCAAGCCACCCACTGTGCAGATTAAAATCAAGCTACCCACTGTGTGCAGACACAGTATAAATCAAAGATCCTAGAGCAGAGCTCTGGTATAAATGGTATAACGTTTAATGCACGATAAAGTCGAAACAAGTTTGATTAAAAATAGTCCCAGTCTCCAATGAGGTAGATGGGAGGTCAGGACAGCTTTCCTGTTGGTGATAGGTCGGTTCAGTTGCCTGATAATTGCTGGGAAGAAACTGTCCCTATATCTGGAGGTGTGCCTTTTCACATATCTGTACCTCTTGCCTGATGGGAGAGGGGAGAAAAGATCTTGTAAAATCTACCCTCCTCACTATCTTTACTGCTGGCTCCAGTCGCAAATCTGAGTTTTTGAGTGATCTGTGCAAGGCATTCATTGATCTGGAATTCCACTGTGGAAATTGGAAAACAAATCTCTCAGAGGTTTTTTAGAGAAATACACAGAGGAACATATACCGAGCGAGACATAATTACGGAAAAATTATGTTGACAGCAACTTCAACATTGTTGTGCAGAAAATTGGAAATGAATTTGCATGCACCAAAATATGGATCTCAATAGACGAGACAACTGATGCTGTGGGGAGATATGTTGCCAATGCGGTCATCGGTAAACTGGAGGCAGGTCAACCATCAAAGGAGTATTTGTTGACATCGGAAGTATTGGAGAAGTCAAACAGCTCAACAATTGCTCAGTTGTTTACATCTTCACTTGTCATCATTAGTGGCTTGTTTACAAATGTAAATCGCCTAGTTTCCAATGTCAAGAAAATCCTCCTCAAAGCACCGTCACGTGTGCAGTTGTTCAAGGAAATGGCACCCAAGATTCCGCTACCTCCTCAGCCCGTTATGACTAGGTGGGGTACATTGGTCTCTGCTGTACTCGACTATGCTGCAAATTTTGAAAAGATAATTCGTCAACTGTTTTGAAGAAGAAGAATCTGCTGCAGTCAGGATCCTCAGCGAAATCATGCAGAAAAAGTCTCCCTACCACGATCTTCTGTTTATTGCTTCCAATTTTGTAAACTTCCCACAAGCTATCACTTCCCTTGAAAAACGTGGCGAAACATTAGTGAATAACTTGCAGGTTCTCAACAAAGTAACTGAAGATATTTGTAAAGTTCCTGGCGATGTAGGTAAAGACATACAAGAAAAATGTGAGAGAGTGATTTTAGGTAACAAAGATCTTGAGGACATACAAAACATAGCTAAAGTTCTCAAAGGTAGTTGTTATGCACAAAATATGGACACAAATATAGAGTCTGTAGCTTGTTTCGGGTATGCACCAGTGACCTCAGCTGGGGTAGAAATAAGTTTTTCACAACTGAAGCATATAATGTCTGACAAACGGCATAATTTAACACCAGATAATTTGAAAAAAATGCTAGTAATTATATGCAGCCAGGCAACTTTGGTCATATAATGTGGTATACCTTTATATTATTAGTTTTAACCATATTTAGGTGTTGGAAATACATGCCTTTTTATGCCTGATTTTGTCAATAAATTCCTTTTTTGTGCATTTTTTGTAATATTATTATGCCTATTTGCCTGCCTATTTCAGAGATTTTTAGCGCCTAAACATCCTGGCTCTAGTTATCAACTTCAAATGGGTGGTGGCTTGGTTTGTGTTCCATTTTATGGTCTATGGGTGTGCTCTACATATGCAAATGAATTTACCTTTAGAAACTCTGTATGCCACACAATTTTACTATCAATACATTGTTGTATGTGTCATTACTGACATTTGGATGACTTTAACCTTCAATAAAGTGTGTTAATAGATTGTCTGTCCTTACATTTGTCTTTGAGTCTAAGAGTCTTCAGCCCACCGTGTCAGGGGTCGTGGTGGAGGCAGTTAATATAGTGGCCTGTTAGAGGCCTAAAGATAGACGAGTATGTGTTTAGTTTATTGTCATGTGTACCAAGGTACAGTGGAAAGATTTTATTGCATGCTATCCAGTCAGCAGAAAAACTATACATGATTACAATTGAGCAATCGACAGTGTGCAGATACATGATAAAGAGAACAACATTTAGTGCAAGATAAAGTCCAAAGCCCAGCGAGTGATAGGTGGAGGAAGGAACTGTGGATGCTGGTTTAAACCGAAGATAGACACAAAAAGCAAGAGTCTCTCAACAGGTCAGAAAGCATCTCTGGTGAAAAGGAATAGGTGACGTTTCGGTTTGAGACCCGAACAGGGCTCGAAATTAATGGTTGCCCGGGTGCCATTGACCACTCAAAGCGCCGCCGAGCAACTAAACGCCGAGTCATTTTGCCCGGCTTGGCAACCAGATACTGGTTTGTACCAAAGTGAGACACAAAAAACTGGAGTAACTCCGCGGGTCAGGCAGCATCTATGGAGAAAAGGAACGCGACGTTTTGTGTCGGCGGTGACGGCTGTATTGCGTGAGAAAGATACTAGGTGCGTGGTGACGAAGTGTCGGAGCGAATGACGGGTCCCGCACAGCGGCAGCAGCGGCGGCTCCATCCATCTCCTCCTCCCACTGCACCCCGCCCGCCCTGATAGCGGCCGCTGCTTGCAAATCTACTACCCGGCGCTTAAAAAAAAACGGTCGTACCTGCCCCCCCCCCCCTATCTATCCTACACTGGTTCCCCAATTCACCCTGTACTTACCCCTTTCCCATCCATCCTGCACCTCCTCCATCCATCCTGTACTGATTCCCCCATCCATCCTGTACTAATCCACGCATTCATGCCGTACTGACCCACCCTCCGTTTACCCTGCACCTTCTCCCATTCATCCTGTAGTGATTTCCCATTCATCCTGCACAGACCCTACAATCCACACTGTACTGCCCCCCCCCCCCCCCATCCATCCTGTACTGATCCTCCCATTCAAAAAGAATGGGAGGAACAGTCTGAAGAAGGGTCTTGACCTGAAACGTTGCCTATTTCCTTCGCTCCATAGATGCTGCCTCACCCGCTGAGTTTCTCCAGCACTTTTGTCTACCCCCATCCATCCCGTACTGAACCCCCCCCATTCAACACCACTGACATCCCCCGTGCTCTCCCCTCACAATTTTACCAACTCCAACCAACCCGTACTAATTCATCTGCCTCAATCCATCCATTCTGCACCGACTGCCTTCTACCCCCCCCCCCCCCCCCCCGCCGCCATCTATCCACCCCGCACTGATTCACACACACCGCCTTCCCTGACCCTATTGTCCTGAATGAAATCAAATGTGTTTTAATTCCCAATGTTATTATTTGTTTTAATCCATAAAGATGTATTAATTAAATTGTGAACACGTGGAACATTAAAACCGCAGTGTTCAATTGTCACTGCTGCCGTTGACACGTTATTACAGAATTCATTTTAACGGATCTTAATATGGAGTATCAGCACTGTAGTTATTTAGTGAGCAACATTCACAACTATACGTACGCATATATGTTACCATGGTCCAGGATTTATTGACACATGTTGATCATACGCTGAATAATCCAACCACATTTTTGTTTGGAAGTGGAAAGAACTAATAGAAATTGCATTAAATACAATGTGTAAAAATAGTTGAGATATTGTCTTATAATTTTGCTGCATGTCATTGTGGGATATATCATGTCTTGATTGGTGAATGTTTAGTTTGTGATTTTATTTGAAGCAGAAATAACATGTGAATGCTTCATTGAGTATAATTCCGACTGGTAACTACGCGCTTCGTCCGAGCACATTATCACACGCGTCATGCAAGCCATCTTAAATGACCACCTAAACTGTCATTTGGCAACCTAAAAAGCTGCCAAAGTTGCCCGGCTGGCTACAGGGAAATAAAGTTAAGCGAGAGCCCTGCCGAATCGTCACCTATTCCTTTGCTCCAGAAATGCTGTCCGACCCGCTGAGTTACTCCAGCTTTTTGTGTCTGAGTGATAGGCGGATGCAGTTGAGAGGGGGGGACGTGGAGGGTTGATTGGCAGATGGGCAGACAAAGGCTAAAGATGCAAAGGAGACAAAAAGGTGACAAAAGGAAACAAAGGGATGTTGATCGGGAGAGGTTCATATAATTGGAGCAGAATTAGGCTATTTGGCCCATCAAGTCTACGCTGCCACTCAATCATGGCTGGGAAGAGGAATTAAATGTAAAGCCAGAGGGAGGGATGTAGATGGAAGAGAGTGGAAGAGAGTGGAAGGAGGGAGTGGAAGGAAGAAGAAAAAGAAAATCGGATGGGGTGTTGGAGAATTCAATGTTCATACCTTAGGGTTGTAAGCTACCCGAGCGGAATAGAAAGGTGCTGATCCTCTAGTTTGCAAGTGGCCACACTCTGACAATGGAGGAAGTTCAGGATGGAAAGGTAAGTCTGGGAACGGGATGGGGAGTTAAAATGGTTAGCAATCGGGAGATCCAGCAGGCCTTGATGGACCGAGCGCAATTGTTCGGTGAAATGGTCGCCTGGTCTAAGCTTGGTCTCGCTGATGTATAGGAGGCCACATCAGGAGCATTCAATGCAGTGGATGAGTTTAGAGGAGGTGCACATGAACCTCTGTCTCACTGGAAGAGCTGCTGGGGTCTCTGGATGGAGGTGAGGAAGGAGGTATCGGAACAGGTGTTACCTCTCCTGGGGTTGGAGGGGAAAATACTTGGGGAGGGGGTAGTTTGAGTGGAAATGGATGAGTGAACCAAGGAGTTGTGGAGGGAGTGGTCTCTGTGGAAAGAGGTGGGGATTGGAAGTTGTGACTGGTGGTGAGATCACGTTGCTGATGTGTTGGAGGCGGAGGCAGGTGGGTGAAAGATAAGAACAAGGAGAACTCTGTCTTGTTCCATCTGGTGGGAGGGGGAGTGAGAACAGAACTATGGGACACAGAGGCAACACTGGTGCGGGATCCATCTTTGACTGCAGGGAGAGAATTACATTTACTAAAGAAAGAAGATATCTCGAAGTGGAAACCCTCATCTTTTGAGTTTTGTTTTTAGCTTTAGAGACACAGCGTGGAAACAAGCCCTTTAACCCACCGAGTCCGCTCTGACCAATGATCACCCATTTGCACTAGCTCCATGTTATCCCAGTTACGCATCCTACATACTAGGAAAGATTTACAGAAGCCAATTAAGCTGCAACCCAGTACGTCTTTGGAATATGGGAGGAAACCAGAGCACCCAAAAAACGCACACATTGTCACAGAAAGAACGTACAAACTCCTTACAGACAGCATCCAAAGTCTGGATCGAACCCGGGTCTCTGGTGCTGTGAGGCAGCAACTCTACCGCTGCACCACTGTGCCGCCCTCGGTTTTGAAAGACAGAAAAGGCATCTTAGGAACAAACGCGGTGGAGATGGAGAAATTGAGAGCAGGACATGGGAGGAGGTGTTGTCCAGATAACTCTGGGGGTTTGAGCCGCTGAGTTACACCAACACTCTGTGCTTCACGCGGGTTTTGTGCTTACAGGGATACTGTTGTTGGTTACAACAATATGTGAACCAAGTTGACGGTGAGTGTTATGTTACAGGTAAGGGGTCCTCAATGTTACCGAAGCAAATATAGGCAGTGTTGTGGAGGTCAGCCATGATCGAATTTAACAGGTTTACATAAGAGATAGAAGGGGCAGTCCACTCAGCCCCTCGATCCTATTTGTTCATTCAAAAGTTTAGGATGGCATGGTGGCTCAGCGGTAGAGTTGCTTCCAGCGGCAGAGACCGGAGTTTGATCCAGACTACGGGTGCTATCTGTACGGGGTTTGCACGTTCTCCCTGTGACCATGTGGGTTTCCTCCGGGTGCTCCAGTTTCCTTCCACACTCCAAAGACATACAGATTAATTGGCTTCAGTAAAAATTGAAAATTTCCCCTCATGTCTAGTGTTAGCGTATGGGTGATCACTGGTCGGTGTGGACTCAGTGGGCCAAAGGGCCTGTTTCAGTGCTGTATCTCTAATTTCATAAGTGTAAAAGATCAACTAATATATTAGATCATAGAACTATACAGCATAGGAACAGGTCATTTGGCCCACAATGTCTGTCCGCTGCCTACTGCACCACTTTCTCCATCTCTCCCATACCCCACCCCCCCCCTCCCACACCTCACCTGTAGGCCCCTGGATGGTGGTGAGGAAGGAGGTGTAGGGGGGGAGTAATTTAGTGGGTCAGGTGGCATCCCTGGAGAACATGGATAGGTAACATTTTGAGTTGGGACCCTCCTACAGACTAATTGTGGTGGGGGAGGGGGGTGACCAGAGATGAAAAGCCAAAAAATGTGAGATAAGGATAAGTGAAAACCCAGATGGGGCACAGGGAAAAAAGGGGTGGAAAGGAGGAGTGGAGGGGCATTGGTTGTTTGTAGGTTAGTTACTGAAAATTGGAGAGTTCATTGTTTGTGCCGTTTGGTTGCCGGCTACCCAAACAGAATACAAGGTAAAAGAAGACACAAAGAGCTGGAGTAACTCCGTTGACCAGGCAGCATTCTTGGAGAACACGGATAGAAACATAGAAACATAGAATGTAGGTGCAGGAGCAGGCCATTTGGCCCTTCGAGCCAGCACTGGCACTCAATATGATCATGGCTGATTATCCAGAATCAGTACCCTTTTCCAGCTGTTCCCCCTTATCCCTTGATTTCATTAGCCCTAAGCACTATATCTACAGTAACTCTCGCTTGAACACATCCAGTGAATTGGCCTCCACTGCCTACTGTGGCAGGGATAGGTGACATTTCGGGTTGGAACACTTCAAACATTGTGGGGGGAAAGAATGCTGGAAATGAGGAGGGTCTGGAGAAAGCCTGGCAGGTAATGGATGAAGTGTATAGGAAGGAACTGCAGATACTAGTTTACACCATAGACACAAAATGCTGCAGTAACTCTGTGGGTCAAGCAGCAGGTCAGGTGATGGGTGAAAAGCGGCAAGGGGGGAGGGAGGGTTGAGAGATGCCCCAGTGTTTGTGAGGCCTCACTCTAGCAATGGAGGAGGCCCAGGGCAGAAAGGTCAGTGTGCGAATGGTCAGGTAGTTCCTTTCTGCTTGCCCTGTAGTTCTGTCACGTTGCCAGGAGAGGGAGCTGAGAGACTGGGAAGAAAATGTAATCCTCCATTGCCTGAGTGAGGCCACATGCAGAAGGAACAGCACCTCATATTCCAAAGATAGACACAAAAAGCTGTCATAATTCAACAGGACAGGCAGCATCTTTGGAGAGAAGGAATGAGTGACATTTCGAGTCGAAACACTTCTTCCAGTCGAGACCTGAAACGTCACCCATCCCTTCTCTCCAGAGATGATGTCTGTCCTGCTGAATTACTCTAGCTTTTTATGTCTATCTTTGGATTAAACCAGCATCTGCAGTTCTTTCCTACACACCTCATAGTCCACTTGGGTACCTTACAACCCAATGGTGTGAAGGTTGAATTCTCCAATTTTAGATGATCTCTAACTACCCCCCCCCCCCCCCCTCCATTTCTCCTCTACAACCTCCCCCTCCACATCCCCCCCCTCCCCTCCCCTGTGTCCCACTTGGACTCCTAACTATTTTCCTCCTTCCTACCCGCATCCTTGAAGCTTTCCCCTCATTGGCTTCACAATCTGCAATCCTCCAAACCTACCTCACACCTTTTCTTCTTATCTCTGGCCTCTGTTCCAACCAGTAACCCCCTCCCCCCCCCCCACCCCTCCCCAGAGTTGACCTATTATCTGCCACACTTTGTCCTGCCTCTCCCCTTTCCCAGCTTTCACTGACACCCCACTCCCACAATCAGTCTGAAGAAGGACCCTGACCCGAAACATCACCTAATCACGTTCTCCAGAGATGCTGCCTGACCCACAGGTTTACTCCATCATGTGACTTTTTGTGTATTAACCGGCATCTGCAGTTCTTTGTTTTCTACAAGGAGAGATTTATGCCTCGTACAGTAAAAAACTCACTGCAGTTGCAGACTCCCACTATTCACAGACTCACTGCTCACCGCACTGCAACGTCACCAGATTGGAGTTCTACCTTAAACAACACATTATGCCACACACACGTACATCAGGTAGTTCTCCCTGTATGAGACAATGCGAGCCACACTTGCAACTGCAAGAATATTCTTTTCTTTGTAGCGAGGATGGGAAGCAAGCGAATTAAAGTTTGTGGCGGTCCCTGGTGGTTAGCCACTCGTGGTGCGAACCCTCGGCTCTAGAGGTTGGGTCATGTGACTTGGTATATAGCGGGTCACGGATCCCCCCTGGGGTATGTGAAGTTATGGAATTCCCTGCCACAGAGGGCAGTGGAGGCTAAGTCACTGGATGGATTTACGAGATAGTTAGATAGAGATCTAGGGGCTAGTGGAGTCAAGGGATATGGGGAGAAAGCAGGCACGGGTTATTGATAGGGGACGATCAGCCATGATCACAATGAATTGCGGTGCTGGCTCGAAGGGCCGAATGGCCTCCTCCTGCACCTATTTTCTATGTTTCTATGTCTATGTTTCTATGTATAAATACTGTTGGTAACACCCTTTCCCCATGTTGTGGTTCTGAGAGCTGTTTTGTGTGAACCTAATAAAATCACTTTGTTTGACAACACGTGTCTCGCTATAAGTTTTTCACTGTGTCTCGGTACATGTGACAATAATCCAATATCAATACTCTTTAATGGAAAACAGGAACTGCAGATGCTTGTTTACAAAAGAGGACACAGTGGCACAGCGGTAGACTTGCGGTCGTCTAGCACCAGAGACTCGGGTTGGATCCTGACTGCAGGTACTGTCTGTATGGAGTTGTACATTCTCCCTGTGACTGTGTGGGGTTTTTCCAGGTGCTTTGGAATCCTCCCACACTCCAAAGATGTACAGGTTTGCAGGTTAATTGGCTTGTGTAAGTTGTAAATTGTTCCTAGTGAGTAGGATAATCACCGGTCTGCACGATCTCTTGTGGCTCCACATATCTGGACTACTGATGGTCCCGTTCATTTACAGACACCATAAGCAAAACCACAGTCGCCGCCGTGACAGCCTTACGATGTGAACTTTGAGATCATTAACTTGTAAACCGTTTCAAGTGGAGTATTTATAGGGTCCATAATCAAAAAACAATTGGGCTTCTATTGGCCTCCACCCTATCATTGAGATGCCTTTGATCTCTCCACACCTCCACCTTCAATACAACTGAAAAGGTGCTTGCTTTTCCTTGTTCTGATTGAAGGTCACCAACCTGAAAAGTTAACCCTTCTTCTTCCACCCCCCACAAAATGTTGTCTGACCTGGATAAGCCCCCCCCACAGCTTTACTTTACGCCTCTCCTTTAGAGCGGCACAGAGCCACAGCATGCCACCTTATAACACCAGACTAATGGGTTGGATCCTGTATGGAGTTTGTACGTTCTCCCTGTGACCATGTGGGTATTCTCCGGGTGCTCCGGTTTCCTCCCGCATTCCAAAGACATACAGGTTTGCAGGTTAATTATCTGCTGTAAATTGTTCCAAGTGTAGCATAGAAATAGCGTACAGGTGATTGTGGTCAGCACAGACTTGGTGGGCCGAAGGGCCTGTCTCCATGCTGTATCTCTAAATTAAACTAAACTAAACTAAGTTACAGGAGACTTTCGTCTCCTTTCACATCCAGCAGTTATCCACCCATCTGCCAATCAAACCACCCTCATCCACCTGTATTCACCTATCACTTGCCAGGTTTTGCCCTGCCCTACCTCTTTTATTCCGCCCCCAACTTCAAAGAATTTCCCGACTATTTGTCCTCCAGAGATGCTGCCTGACCCACTGAGTTACTCCAGCACCTTGTTTTTTATTTCTGGTGATTCTTTTCCACATTTTCCATTTGTGGTTCTTGCATCACATAGTTATATTACAGCTCGGTATATAGCAATGGGCAGATTGCTGCCGGCAATTTCAAATATAAACTCTGGTCCTTTTATGTTTTAATCATAATCATAATCATACTTTATTAGCCAAGTGTGTTTCGCAACATACTAGGAATTTGAGTTGCCATACAGTCACACCAATAAAAAGCAACAAAACACACAAGATACATTTTAACATCAACAGCCACCATAGTGACTCCTCCACATTCCTCACTGTGATAGAAACATAGAAATTAGGTGCAGGAGTAGGCCATTCGGCCCTTCGAGCCTGCACCGCCATTCAATATGATCATGGCTGATCATCCAACTCAGTATCCCGTACCTGCCTTCTCTCCATACCCCCTGATCCCCTTAGCCACAAGGGCCACATCTAACTCCCTCTTAAATATAGCCAATGAAGTGGCCTCAACTACCCTCTGTGGCAGAGAGTTCCAGAGATTCACCACTCTCTGCGTGAAAAAAAGTTCTTCTCATCTCGGTTTTTAAAGGATTTCCCCTTTATCCTTAAGCTGTGACCCCTTGTCCTGGACTTCCCCAACATCGGGAACAATCTTCCTGCATCTAGCCTGTCCAACCCCTTAAGAATTTTGTAAGTTTCTATAAGATCCCCTCTCAATCTTCTAAATTCTAGAGAGTATAAACCAAGTCTATCCAGTCTTTCTTCATAAGACAGTCCTGACATCCCAGGAATCAGTCTGGTGAACCGTCTCTGCACTCCCTCTATGGCAATAATGTCCTTCCTCAGATTTGGAGACCAAAACTGTACGCAATACTCCAGGTGTGGTCTCACCAAGAACCTGTACAACTGCAGTAGAACCTCTCTGCTCCTATACTCAAATCCTTTTGCAATGAAAGCTAACATACCATTCGCTTTCTTTACTGCCTGCTGCACCTGCATGCCTACCTTCAATGACTGGTGTACCATGACACCCAGGTCTCGCTGCATCTCCCCCTTTCCCAATCGGCCACCATTTAGATAATAGTCTGCTTTCCTGTTTTTTTGCCACCAAAATGGATAACCTCACATTTATCCACATTATACTGCATCTGCCAAACATTTGCCCACTCACCCAGCCTATCCAAGTCACCCTGCAGTCTCCTAGCATCCTCCTCACAGCTAACACTGCCCCCCAGCTTAGTGTCATCCGCAAACTTGGAGATATTGCCTTCAATTCCCTCATCCAGATGGAAAGGGAAGGGATCGCAGGCTCCGATGGTAACTTTAACCCCGCCGTGGGGCTCAAAGTCAGTCTCCAGCCAGGCAGCCAGCTCCACGATGTTAGGCCGCAGAGCGATCAAAGATACAATCCGGACAACAATCGCATCTCCGACAAGGATTGAAAAAAAGTTTCACCCGATCCCCTCCCTCACCCCCCCACGTAAAACAAACCAAAGAACATTAACACAAACTTTTTAAAACACTCTAAAAATAACATAAAAGACAAAAAGACAGACAGACTGTTGGCGAGGCTGCCATCGCAGGTGGCAGACTTTTATCATCTGCAGTTTTTTTTAATTTTTGTTCGAGGGCATTGCATTGTAGAAGGACTGGCATTGAACATTTTTCAGACCTGTCATAGAGACATAGAGAAATAGGCCCTTCGGCCCAACATGTTGATGTCAACCAAGACTCTTCTTCTTTTGAGTCTATCTATCTACCTATCTCATAACTAAAGCTCTGATCTTGTGCTCTTCTGGTTTGCGCTTTTTTTCTATTTACGCAAACACGGTATGCGATAGCGCTATGATCTTTTGCCAGCTCACTCACCGTTCTCTTGTCTTGCGAGTGCAACAAGTTTCGTTCCGATCGGTGGTCTATTATAACAGTTAGCAAGGGTTAAAAATTGTAAAAACTGTGTGTGCGCGGATCGATCTCCTCTCCTGCCAGTCAGTGCCGCATGGATTGGTCTCTTCTCCTGTCACTCCCCGGGACAGTCCGCCCCTTCCGGCGCCATCGCGTCTTCACTGGAGCTGGGGGTGGCCGGCGGAGGTCTCCAACCGCACACAATTATCAGAGGGACTGGAAGCGGCGCGGTGATGCGATGTCGCCAAACGGAAAGCGATGAATCTGATCCCGGCGGAGGGGAGCATCCAGCGCCCGCTGTGAGTCCTAAACTTACCGCCATTGCAACGTCCTGCAGCTCCAGACCCTTTCCCTCTGGTCCCCCTCGCTGGCTCCTGACCCCCTCCCCCGTGATACCCCCCTCTCCCCCATGGCTCTTCACCCCTCTCCGCTCACATACCGGCACGGCCGTGGATGCTGGCGCTTCCGGGCTGATCCAAGGCGCCAACGGCTGATGCTCCTCTGGGGCATGCAAGAAGGGAGAGGAGAGGCAACCTCAAGATGCTGGGGAAGGAGAGTGGGGGAGGAGAGGGAATAGAGGGAGAGGAGGGAAGTTAGGGAAGGAGAGAAGAGGTTAGTGAGCGTAGGGGATAGGAGAGGTGAGGGAGTGACTGGGGGAGGGTAGGAGGAGAGGGAAAAGAAAAGGGAGGAAGTGAGGAGGGGGAGTGGGTGAGGTGGGCGAGTGGGGTAGGGAGGGGAGAGGAGTTCTGGAGGGAGGGAGGGAGTGACTGAGGGTAGGGAAAAGCAGAGGGAGAGAGAGGTCATGGAGGGATTGGGGAGGGGAGGAGGAGAGGGGAAAGAAGAGGGAGGGTGAAGAGGAAGGGAAGAGAGTGCTAGGGAGGAGGGGAATTGAGGTGCGCCTGTACAGTTGGGGCCATGGGTGAGTGGTGGAATATTGTGTTTGGGGACCAAGCCTCCTGTGTGACAAGGACCCAACGGGTCTCACTTAGTCTAGTCTTGTTATAAATGTTCACATCGCTGTCATCGTCAAGTTTCCTGTGACAATCGGTGGAAGCCACCACTTGTTACAATAGACAATGGTAGTACCAGAATTAGCTCAGGATATTTCCAGTTTCCAGCCCTGCGACGTGGACGCTTCTGCTATGGGGCTTCAACCAAGATGCCCCATCTACACTAATCCTACCAACTCATGTTTGGCCAATACCGGGGTGGAAGAGGCAGATATGATAGTGACGTTTAAGTTGCTTTTAGCTAAGCACGCGGGCATGCAGGGAATGGAGGGATATGGATCATGTGCAGGCAGAGGAGATTAGTTTATCTCGGCAGCTCGTGTGGTACAAACATTGTGGGCTGAAGAGCCTGTTGCCGCTCTGTACTTTTCTATATTCTATCCATCTGCAATAATTCTCTGCCACCATTTCTCTTCCTTGGATTTCACCTTCTTAATAGGAGATCTTCTCAATTACACTGTAACCACACTGGACAGTCAGTCAGCCTGTACTGACTTGTACAGGGAGAGGTTGGACAGACTTGGATTGTTTTCTCTGGAACGCTGGAGGTTCATGGGAGACCTGATACAAATATATACAATTATGAGAGGCATAGATAGGATCGATAGTCAGAACATTTTTCCCAGGGTAGAAAAATTAAATATTAGAGGGCAAAGTTTCAAGATGAGAAGGGCAAAGTTTAAAGGAGATGTGCATGGAAAGTTTTCTACACAAAGGAGGGTGAGGGCCTTGAATGTGCTGCTGCGGGTGGTGGTTGAGGCAGTTATGATAGTGGCGTTTCAGGGACATTTGGATAGGCACATGGATATGCAGGGAATGGAGGGATTTGGAATATGTGCTCGCAGATTAGAGTTGGTCTTGGCATAATGATTGGCATGGACATTGTGGGCCGAAGGGCCTGTTCCTGTGCAGTGCTGTTCTGCAATCTATGTTCAATGTATGTTCGGAATGGCTGCTTCTTCTCGAGTACGGCGCGCACAGTCTAAAGTTGTAAGACAACTTGTTCTGTTTGATCTTCTGTTTGTGCATGCCAGGTTGATTGCATTCGTCGAAACAGGGTGCACCAGGTGAAGGTTGCAATCTCCCACCCCTGCGGAATGGCTGAGATCTCGCAACCTGTGGCACACAGCATCCAGATGTAATGTCAGCTCCATGAACTGTTCGTGCTCACCAAGAAGCTTCCGAAGAGCCACGAGCTGCCGCCTCACTCCAGCAACACGCCTGGCTTGCCCGCCGCCGATCCGGGAACCCCACCTGGAGTAGGAACCTTGACAGAGGCTCATCTCCTGCTCTTCCCCGAGCACCGGGAACCAGAGACAAGGGTTGAGGGAGTTGGCGGCGGACGCTGGACAAATGGCCGGTGCGATGGAACCGGGGGTGTCTTTCTTTCCGTGCCTCAAGGTCGGCTGCGTGAGGTGCCCCTGGGGCACGAAGGCTGAGGGTGGCCGGGAGGGGAGAGGGACGAAGGTTCACGGGATGATCCGGATGGAGACGACGGCTGCAATGGGCCCTTATGGCCAGCTCCAGCTGGGACTGTGAACATGGTGGCAAAACCTGGCGACTCTTGCATATGGACTCAGTGGGCTGTTTCTATGCATCATGTACCTAAAGCGGTGATTGTACTTTGTGTGGCAATAACCTCACTGATCTGTATGCAAAAAAAGGAATTTCACTGTACTTTAGTACACATGATAATATTGAACCATTGAACCGTTGAGAACAGACTTGCCAGGCATGGAGTTTGTGCAGAATCTAAAAAACGAAATTCCAAACAACTTTAAGACTTTTCCGTGCTGTGCTCATTCCCATCATTAAGTCTCAGCTGCATTTCTGAGATTCTTGTCACATTCTCAGATGCCACAACAATCTCGAATTCAGTCATCTTCTGAATGTTTTGGGGGGATTGCAATTAGCTGCGTGCAGCCTTCTCAACATTCCTTGCCTTGTTTTGAGTTCCCAGCTCCTCGCGACACTCAGAGTTTGCTGCGCTTATCCTGTACCATCCGGGAGGGGGGGGGGGGGGGGGGGGGGGGGGGCGTCACATGGTAGGGCTGGCCCCCGAACGCTATATTGCACACCACTGAGCTATAGGTCCCAATACTCACCACTCCCTAGAGAGGGAGGGGTGGTAAAGAGGGAGGGGGGTTAGAGAGAGAGGAAGGTAGAAAGGGAGATGAGTAGAGAGGGAGGGGGTAGAGAGGGAGGGGGTAGAGAGGGAGGGAGGTAGAGAGGGAGGGGGGGGGAAGGGTAGAAAGGGAGGGGGTAGAGAGGGAGGGGGGTAGAGAGGGAGGTGGGTAGAGAGAGTGAGGGGGGTACAGGGGGAGAGGGAGGGGGGGTAGAGAGGGAGGGGGGGGGGGGGATAATGAGGGGGGGGTAAAGACAGTCCTGGACATCCCAGGAATCAGTCTGGTGAACCGTCTGAGGGGGGGGGGGGGGGGTACGCAATACTCCAGGTGTGGTCTCACCAAGACCCTGTACAACTGACAGAACCTCCCTGGAATCAAATCTGGTGAACCAACATTCGCCTCTGCACTCCCTCTATGGCAACCATAATGTCGCTTCCTCAGGACTTTGGAGACCAAAACACCACAGCTCTGGTCAAGAGAGCCCAGCAGCGACTGTACGCAATACTACGGACATAGGGGGACTGTCAGAGCAAGACCTACGGTACAAGCTGCAGTAGAACCTCCCTGGACTAGTGAAGACCTATTACTCAAATCCCTTTGCTGCTATGAAAGATGTATCAACAACATACCATTCGCTCCATCCTCTCTGGGAAGAGGTACAGGAGCATTAGCTGCAAAACCAGCAGGATGCTCCTCAGCTTCTTCCCACAGGCTATAAGACTGCTAAATGGACTTTGCCCCCTGCCAAGTATCGCGCACAAACACCCCACACTGCAGCAGAGCCACTGTGCCTACCTAGAGTGTTAAATTTGTTCATGACAATTTTAATTCCTGGTGGACACTGTTTGAGCAACCCTCTGACACCGAATACTCAGGAAATGACAATAAAGATGCATTACAATCCCCCTTTCCCAATCGGCCACCATTTAGATAAAAGTCTGCTTTCCCCCGTTTTTGACACCAAAATGGATAACCTCACATTTATCCACATTATACTGCATCTGCCAAACATTTGCCCACTCACCCAGCCTATCCAAGTCACTTTGCAGTCTCCTAGCATCCTCCTCACAGCTAACACTGCCCCCCAGCTTAGTGTCATCTGCAAACTTGGAGATATTGCCTTCAATTCCCTCATCCAGATCATTAATATATATTGTAAATAGCTGGGGTCCCAGCACTGAGCCTTGCGGTACCCCACTAGTCACTGCCTGCCCTTGTGAAAAGGACCCATTTACTCCTATTCTTTGCTTCCTGTTTGCCAGCCAGTTCTCTATCTACATCAATACTGAACCCCCAATGCCGTGTGCTTTAAGTTTGTATACTAATCTCTTATGTGGGACCTTGACGAAAGCCTTCTGGAAGTCCAGATACACCACATCCACTGGTTCTCCCCTATCCACGCTACTAGTTACATCCTCGAAAAATTCTATAAGATTCGTCAGACATGATTTACCTTTCGTAAATCCATGCTGACTTTCTCCAATGATTTCACCACTTTCCAAATGTGCTGCTATCCCACCTTTAATAACTGACTCTAGCAGTTTCCCCACTACCGATGTTAGACTAACTGGTCTGTGATTCCCCGTTTTCTCTCTCCCTCCCTTCTTAAAAAGTGGGGTTACGTTTGCTACCCGCCAATCCTCTGGAACTACTCCAGAATCTAAAGAGTTTTGAAAGATTATTACTAATGCATCCACTATTTCTGGAGCTACTTCCTTAAGTACTCTGGGATGCAGCCTATCTGGCCCTGGGGATTTATTAGCCTTTAATGCATTCAATTTACCCAACACCACTTCCCGACTAACCTGGATGGGGTAGAGGGAAGGGGAGGGGGTAGAGTGGTAGAGGAAGGGGAGTAGAGAGGGAGGGGAGAGGGAGGGGGAGTGGAATAGAGAAGGAGAGGGGCAAAGAGGGAGGGGCCTGAAGGGCCTGTTCCTGTGCTGTACTGTTCTATGTTCTTTGTTAATTCATCTACAAATTAGATACTTATCCGATAGATTCTCATAGACCCTCACTGTTCTTCTATCCAGGCAGTTGATAGCTTTAAAACTACTTTGTTAACATTCCTTTTCATTAAACCACATTAACTATTTAGTTCTGGTGAAGGGTCCTGAAGCAGAAACATTCATCGTTTCGTTTCATTTTTTGTTGCTGATTTGCTGCCTGATCTACATACTGTTTACCCTGTTTTTGTTATTTCATCGAAACATTCCACTGGTTGCAATTATTATTCAAGTTCGAAAAAGAAACATTGTGGAAGGTGACCACGATTACAATGGCTACAAATACTAATTAAACAGATTGAGAGAATTCGACTTCATGAGTCAAGAGTCAAGAGTGTTTAATTGTCGACAACGGAACTATGAAATTCTTACTTGTAGCAACATCACAGGTCTGTAAACACAATAGACAAAGATAATATATTATAAATAAATAATTAATAAATAAATTATTTTAAAAAGTAATAACCCCAATACTAGTGCGAAGAATCTGAAGTTCTTAGTGCAAAAAGACAGTCCATCGTTATTATTAATATTACTCATTTATTATTGTCACGTTTGCCGAGGTACAGTGAAAATCCTGACCTCGGGTGCTGTCTGTGCGGAGTTTGCACAACCCGCCTGTGACCGTGTGGGTTTTCTCCGCGTGCTCCCGGTTTGCTCCCACATACCAAAGATGTGCAGGTTTGTAGGTTAATCAGCTTATAAATTGTCCCTTTGTGGGATGGGATTAGTGTACGGGGGGGTGACCGCTGGTCAGCGCAGACTCGGAGAGCCAAAGTGCCTGTTTCCACGCTGTATCTCTAAAGTCTAAGTGATTCTGGATCCATCCACGTAATTATGTGAGAAAGCTGAGGGGGGCAATTAGAGTTGAAGAAGACACAGTGGCCTTGCCAGTGATATTTATATTGTGCTAATAAAGAAATAAAATAACGCACTTCATGATCCTCTTCCATGCGTTTCATTTTCCTGCCCCTGCTGCACCCTTCTAAACTCTAATCTTCCTGTTGTTGGACAGCTGGAAATCTTGCATTAAAACCCACTGCATCCGGAGGAATTTCGAGCAGTTGCAATTCCACAATACCAGAGTCAGAGAGTCTTACAGCACAGAAACAGGCCCTTCAGCCCAACCCATCCATGCCGATCAAGATGCACTAGTCCCTCCTGCCCGCATTTGATTCGTAACCCTGTACACCTTTAATCTATGTTAGTTCCACCTACCTGCATTTGGCGTATATCCCTCTAAAACAAGAGTTCCCAACCTGGGGTAAATTTACCCCCAGGTGGTAAATTTCACCTACCCATGTGGTAACTTTATTGAGTCTGGATTTGTACATATTTGTTCTAATTAACTGACTGTGTTTGGTTCTGGTATACCGGTATCTGTTCATCATTAGTTGTAAATAAATAAGTGAAATAACATTGTTATGTGCTATTAAAGTTGCCTGGGGTAAACGAGACGGAAAAGGTTGGGAACCCCTGCTTTAAAACCTTCCTATACATTCCCCTGTCCAATTGTGTTTTAAATGCTGTTATAGTACCTGCCTCAACTATTTTTTCTGACAGCTCGTAACATATATTTACCACTCCCTGAGTGAAAACATTGCCCCTCAGGTTCCTGTTAAATCTTTCCACTCTCACCTTAAACCTATGTCTTCTGGTGTGATTGATTCCTTTACCCTGGGGAAAAGACTATTAGCCGACCTATCCCACTCGTGACTTTGTCTTATTAAATATTTATTTGCGCTCCCTGATAATTAACAGCCAACTCATTATTAGTTATAATAGATCTGGCACATTATAGCATAGTCATAGAGCGTGGAAACAAGCCCTTCGGCCCAACTTGCCCACACCGACTAACATGCCCCATCTACACTAGTCCCACCTGCCGGCATTTGGCCCATGTGTGGTTAAAGAAACATATTTTGATGTTAAACGGGAGCACAACTGACTGAGACTGGCCAGCACCAGACAGTAGAAAGCTCAGTCAAATTACTGCTGCTATGTCCTGATTTCTCTCAAACTCTGAAGCAAAGAACCAAGTTCAAAAACGGTGAAAGGAAACCTAACAGCTCAGAGAGAATCTGCATTAAAATTACACCTAAAATTGCACCTTTCTAGCTCTGGGCACCCCTCCTCCACTCCATCAGTTAGAAGCAGAGTCCCGGCACAAAGGTCACACTACCCGCCATTTCCAATTGGGAAATATCTTTTGGTGTATTGTCCAGTTCTTTTAACCCAGTGAGAGTGGGTGAGAGATAGTGAGAGTGGGCGAGAGATTGCCAGAATGATCAGGGCTACAGGATTGGCACAGTGGTGAAGCAGTAGAGTTGCTGCCTCACAGGCCGCAGACTCGGGTTCGATCCTGAGTGCGGGTGCTGTCTGTATGGAGTTTGTGCGTTCTCCCTGTGACGGTGCTCCAGTTTCCCCCCACACCTTAAAGATGTGCAGGTATGTAGGTGAATTGGCTTCTGCAAATTGTCCTTAGTGTGAAGGATGGAACTAGTGTACGGGTGATCTCTGGTTAGCGTGGACTCAGTGGGCCAGTTTCCACATTGTATCTCCAGCTTTTTGTGTCTGTCTTAAGTGACAGGTGGCTACAGGGAGGGGGGGGGGGGGGGTTGATTGGCAGATGTGTGAAAAAAAGCCAGAAATGAAAAGACTTTAGACTTCACCTTTACTTTAGAGATACAACGCAGAAACAGATCCATCAGCTCACCGAGACTGTGCCGACCAGCGATCAACCCAGACACTAGGGACAATTTATAAATTTACCAAAATCAATAACCTACAAACCTGTACGTACTTTTAGTGTGGGAGGTAACTGGGGCACCCTGAGATAACATATGCTGCCACAGGGTGAACACACAAACCACCGTACAAGCACAGGGTGAACATACAAACGTACAAACGTACTGCACCTGTAGTCAGGATTGAACCCAGTTCTCTGGTGCTGTAAGGCGACAACACTGCCGCTGCATCACTGTGCCACCGTCAAAAGAAGACAAAAGACTGTAAGATAAGGTCAGTGTGGACAAGTTGGGCTGAAGGGCCTGCTTCCACGCTGTAGGACGCTGTGAGTCTATGGCCCATAATTGGCCGTGTGATGGATCAAATGACTCTTTTATGGCTACTATGGTTTGTAAAGGACCACTGCATTATGTGCCAGACCTATTATAAATAATAAAGAGTCGGCTGTTAATTAGTAGGGAGCGCAAATAAATATTTAATAAATCAAGTGAGATTTGTCAGTGGTCAATATCAAAGTACAGATTTTACCTCATGATGCTGTGTCTAAGATGGAGAATCTTTAACCAATTACATTCCAGTTTTCAGTTTAAGCCGGGATACTCAAATTACAGAAATGTATTTAAGAATGCAGGGGCGGGCAGCACACTTTAGCGGCTACTTCACTGTGCCAGAGACCCGGGTTTGAACTTGACCTCGGGTCCTGCTGTGTGGAGTTTGCACGTTCTCCTGTGACTGCATGGGTTTCCTCCGGGTGCTGCTGTTTCTTTCCACATTCCAAAGACGTGCGGGTTTGTAGGTTAATTGGCTTTTGTAAATTGCTCCTAGTGTGTAGGGAGCAGATGAGAAATTGGGAAAACATGGAACTAGGTAGAATGGGTGATCGATGGTCCGCATGGACCCAGTGAGCCGAAGGGCTTGTTTCCACGCTGTGTTTTAATCTAAACTGAACTGATGCAGTTACAGTAACTTAATCACTTGTTCTATCCGCCTTGGTTCAATAATCTTTCAAACCCTTGACCAGGTTCGGGTTTGTAATTGCTAACAGGTGCCCACACATACCAGCATTTTAGGACAGAGTGTTCCAGATCTGCGTGCACTGTGTGCGAAGGATTGCTTCATAATATTCCCCGGAAGGCTTGGCTCGAATTTCAGGATGATGGTAAAAGTCCGACAAGTTGGCATGCCGCTGACTTCCGTGGTGAATGCCTGGCAGGTTTATCCGCGCCAATAAGCAATACTTGTGCGCGCTTTTCATTTACTTTCTTTTCGTTGCTTCACAATAGCAAACCACACGTCCCTGTGGCTCCAGTGACTTGAAATGAAATGGAGCGAATGGAGCGCTGGGTTAATGGAGACGTAGAAAGCCGAGGGTCAGTGAGTTTAAAGGAGTGCGGTCCGCTCCACCTGGTGAGCCAATTGCTGAACCAGCGGGATTTCAGAATGATCACATTGATGATTATCAGTTTTAACATACAGTAGAACACAGAACAGTACAGCACAGGAACCCGTAGAACACAGAACAGTACAGCATAGGAACCCGTAGAACACAGAACAGTACAGCACAGGAACCCGTAGAACACAGAACAGTACAGCACAGGAACCCGTAGAACACAGAACAGTACAGCACAGGGACAGGCCCTTCGGCCCATAATGTCCACGACAAACATGATGCCAAGATAAACTACTCCAATAGAGTGATGGCGTAATATTGCACTAAAACAGGCCCTTCGGCCCAACTCGTCCATGCAGATCAAGACACCCGATCAAAGATAGTTCCATTTGTCTGCATTTGACCCATATTCCGTTGCTATCCATGTACCTGTCCAAGTGATACTTAGTCTAGTATAGTTTAACTTAGAAATACAGCGTGCAAACTGGCCCTTCGGCCCACCGAGTCTGCACCGACCAGCGATCACCCTGTGCACTAGTTCCATCCCACACACTAGGGACAATTCACAGAAGCTAATTAAACCACAAACCAAATCTTTGGAGTGTGGGAGGAAACGGAGCACCCAGGAAAACCCACGTGGTCACAAGGAGAGGGTACAAACTCCATACAGACAGCACGCATCGTTAGGATCAAACCCGGGTCTCTGGCGCTGTGAGGTGGCAACTCTACTGCTGTGCCATTGTGCCCTTCTCTTATCTACCTGGACATGATGCATATCATGTATTGATCTGTATGCATGTTGTATGTCTCTTTGTTCTAGACTCTCCCAACACGGGAGATAGTTTCTCTTTATTGTATCAATTCTTGTCCAATGCTTAAAAAAGGCTAAACTAGATCACATTGTCATTTTTGTTGTGTGACCGACAGCCTAGTTCTTTGCTCGTCTTCCATCTCCTGTCGGACAGAAGGTGCACAGGTTTGTAAACACGAGTCACAAGATTCTGATAAAATCCTCTTCCCTGCTGTTATCAGACCACTGAACGTTCAGAGTCATACACCAGGAAAACAGGCCCTTGGGCCAAAATCGTCCACTATACCCCATCTATGCTATTCCCATATGCCTGCATTTGGTCCATACCAACCTTTCCTATTCATGTAGCGGCCTAAATGTCGTTTAAATTTTGTTTTTGCCTTAACTATTTCCTCCAGTGACTCATTACATATACCCGGGTCCTCTCACAAGCTGGAGTGTCATCCTGATCTTCCAACCTACCTCATTGCAGGCCTTGCGCTTTTTCTCTGCAACTCTAACTTTAAAATGTCGCAATACTGCATTCTGCACTCTGGTATTTTTCTCTTTGCACCACCTGGTATATGAGTGTGGCTTGATTGTACTCATTGTACTTTCAGCGCTGGAGACACCAGTTTGATCCCGACTACGGGTGATGTCTATACGGAGTTTGTACGTTCTCCCCGTGACCGCGTGGGTTTTCTCCGAGATCTTCGGTTTCCTCCCACACTCCAAAGCTGTACAGGTTTGTAGACGAATTGGCTTTCTGAAAATATAAATTGTCAAGTCAAATCAAGGGTCAAGTCAAGAGAGTTTATTGTCATGTGTCCCAGATAGGACAATGAAAGTCTTGCATTGCTGCAGCACAACAGGATATTGTGGTCATAAATACAGATCAGATCAGTGTGTCCATATACCATAGAATATATATATATATATATACACACAGCAGTAAACAGATAAAGTGCAATAGGTTGTTATAGTTCATAGTTTGTTTGAAGTTGTGTTTAATAGCCTGATGGCTGTGGGGAAGAAACTGTTCCTGAATCTGGATGTTGCAGATTTCAGCTACTGTACCTTCTACCCGATAGCAGCAAAGAGATGAGTGTGTGGCCAGGATGGTGTGGGTCCTTGATTATGCTGGCAGCCTTTTTGAGGCAGTGACTGCGATAGATCCCCTCGATGGTAGGGAGGTCAGAACCAATGATGGACTGGGCAGTGGGTACGAATTTTTGCAGCCTTTTCTGCTCCTGGACGCTCAGGTTGCCATACCAAGCCAAGATTCAACCGGTCAGCATGCTTTCTACTATGTACCTGTAGACGTTCGAGAGAGTCCTCCTTGGCATCCCGATTCTCCGTAATCTTCGTAATCCGAAACGTCACCCATTCCTTCTCTCCTGAGATGCTGCCCGTCCTGCTGAGTTACTCCACATTTTGGGTCTACCTTCCATTTAAACTCCAGCACCTGCAGTTCTTTCCAACACATAGATCATTGTTAGTTGGGAGAAGGTAACAACAAAGCAAACAGAGATAAAAATGTAGTTGGAGACAGTAAGACTGGTTGGAGAACTGGGGGGGGGGGGGGGGGGGGGGGGGGGGGGAGGAGGAAAAGTAAGTGTTACTTGATGTTAGAGGTCAATGCTTATGTGGTGTAAGCTGCCCAAGGGAAATATGAGGTGCTGTTCCTCAAATTTGTGTTGGGCCTTATAAACTAAAATATAGTATCATTTGACTGGATAGAACACAATGATACATGAGGAGAAGAGCTGGGAAATTGGGTGCTCAGTTTTCCCTCACCCACTCTCTGTATTCCCATGATTAAGAACTTCTCATGATGTCCTAGAGAGTCGTAGATTGGCCATCGTGGTCGGCATGAACAAGTTGGGCCAAAGGGCCTGTTTCCCTGCTGTGTGAGTCTATGAATCTAATAAAACTGTAAGACATATGAATTGTTGAAATAGGAATAGCTCGAATTAGAAAACATACCTTTTATATCACATTGCAAAGTAAAACCTGTGCCATAAAAGTTTCTATTCTTCTTGTTATCATAATTTGTAATCAGTCAGATAAAATAAAGAACATACTATTTGTACATTATACAGAAATTATAGGCTTTTTTTAAAAAATGGAGTCCTAATTTTGATGAATTGCGAATAGCTTCAATAACGATTCCACACACTATTGATTCCACATTGTCCTACAAAATACTATCAATAGATGACTTATTAGTGTGCATTCCTCCTTCTACATAACTTCTCTCCATAAAGCCTGTCCTTCCCAGACTTGTACATTTCTCTCACATCTGGGTAGACACTTGCTCACCCTCTTAAACATGGTACAATGCAAAACTTTATCACCTTAAAAGTATATCGGATTGGGTGCCTTTAAACTTTGCCCCTCTCACCCTAAGTCACCCTCTAGTCCTTGATATTTCTACCCTGTGAAAAAGGTTCTGACTCTCTACCCTGTCTATGCCTCTCATAATTTTATATGCTTCTATCTAGGGTGGCACAATGGCGCAGCAGTAGAGTTGCTGCCAGGGTTCGATCTTGACTATGGGTGCTGTCTGTACGGAGTTTTACGTTCACCCTGTTTTCCCTGGGTGCTCCAGTTTTCTTCCACACTCCAAAGACATACAGGTTTGTAGGCTAATTGACTTTGGTAAAATTGTAACTTGTCCTTAGTGTGTAGGATAGTGCAAATGTACAGGGATCACTGGTTGGCATGGACTCGGTGGGCTGAAGGGCCTGTTTCTGCGTGATAAGAGTCTAAAGTCTGAAGTAAAGTCAAAAGTAGTTCCTTAAGATAGTGAAGATGGTACATGGTGAAGACGGTTATCAAATATTACAGCAGGAACTTGATTAACTGGGCAAGTGGGCTGAGGAATGGTTGATGGAGTTTAATGCAGATAACTGAGAGATGATGCATTTTTGGAAATCAAACTAGGGCAGGACTTTCATAATGAATGGTAGGGCCCTGGGAAGTGTTGAGGAGCAGCGGGATCTCGGCGTGCAGGTACATAGTTCCTGGAAAGGGGCATCACAGGTGGATAGGGTGGTCAGGAAGGCTTTTGTTATGTTGGCCTTCATCAGTCAAGGTATTGAGTAGAGAAGATGGGATGTTATGTTACAGTTGTACAAGAGGCCGCATTGCGAGTATTGTGTTCATTGGTCACCCTGCTACAGGAAGGATGTTGTTAAGCTGAAAAGAGTGCAGAGTATGGTGTGTTTATTGAACAGGCTGCCAGAGAAGGTAGTTGAGGGAGTTATGAGAACAACATTTAAAAGATGTTTGGACAGATGTGTGAATAAGATGGGTTTAGGATAAAGGCCAAACGCGGGGAGCTAGTGTAGGCAAGATGGGCCGAGGGGCCTGTTTTTGTGCTGCACGACTCTATGATTCTCAGGTGTACATCTTTGACCATTAATTTGATCACTTGAACTAATGTCTCCTTCTGTGTCTGGTTATGCTCCTGTGAATTAAATCAGGAGATTAATATGTTAAATCCCCATTGCCGATAAACACTTAAAGACCCAGACATGTGAATATTCGGACCCACATGCTATCCAAAAGCCTGCTTGTGGGGCACCGTGGCACAGCACTAGAGTTGCTGCACACAGCACCAGGGACTTGGGTTCGATCCTTACTAAGGGCGCTGTCTATACGAATTTTATACGTTTTCCCTAATAACGCATGGGTTTTCTCCAGGTGCTCCGGTTTCCTCCCACATTGCAAAGACGTACAGGTTTGTTGGTCAATTGGCTTCTGTAAATTGGAAATTGGCCCTAGTGTGTAGGATAGAACTAGCTTACGGGGTGATTGCAGGACGGCGGGGACTCGGTGAACCGAAGGGCTTGTTTCCATGCTGTATCTCTAAAGTCTAAAGGCAAATGCCACCTGAGCTCAAATTTGAAGAATAAACTATTGGGCAGGGTATTAGAGACATTGCTCAAGCTGAAAGCATTTGGTAAACAGAACAGAAAGAATGCCTATAATTCATATAAACACTGGCTATTTTGGAGAAAAACAGCATTGTTTACACTTAGTCAGAGCCTCCTGTGTCTGCATTGTTAAGTTAACCGCATACCATTATGCGGCAGCGGAATTTTAGATTCATTTTTTGTGGAAAAAAACACCATCAACTGTGGGAAATGCTAAAAGAGGGGCCAATGAAAAGAATATTCGGGAATCTCCAACATCCATGAGTCTCACCATCTTTTGCAATGGTGCCAATAGTCTGATCTTTCAAGGACTGCTCCAGACCTTGAAGTGATTCAGTTCATCGACCATGCCCCTATTTTTAGGCCGGAATTTTCTCTTCAGACACAACAGAGAGCTCTCACGATTTAAAAAAAAAACAGCTTTAAGGGGCAAATAAGGTTTCAAGTTCTTGTTTTTGTTTTCAAATGATTCCAGTGGCGGGCAGATTTAAGGAAAATATTAACAAGGATCTACTGAAGGCAAGCAAATTTGCCTGCATTCTCTGGAGGACATGGATTGGTGACTTTTCAGGTCAGGACCCTTCTTCAGACTGAAATGGTGGTTGCTAGTCCATATTCTCCACAGATGCGTTGAGGCAACAGATAAATACGTGACTATAAGGTCCAATTAGTTGATATTGGATTGGCCTACTTAAACTTGTCAGCCTGCTCGTCATAAACTCAGGCATTGCAGCCAGACAAGAGAAGAGAAAGGGGCAGATAAGATGCAGGGAGAAGGTGGGGAAAAAGGGAGAGAAATTGGGGTGCCTCCCTGCTAATATTATTCCCTTGTTGCAGGTTGGTGGAAGACTGAGCCACTGGGCCAAACCCGAGACCACTAGCGCCACACTGTGGTCAAGATTGGGCTGGCGGGAAAAGCCCAAGACAGCCAGTGCCTCCACTGAGGTCAAGACTGAGTGGCCAGAGACCTGAAACCGCTAGTGCTTCCTACTTGCATACAGGCAATGAGGGACTATGCCCACACACATACGCAAAGACTGAGATTGAAGCCACTAACGTCGCCTCTTCAAGTCCATCACTGAGCTGCCAGGATAAGCCTGAGACTGCCAGCACTTACTCCTGAGGCAAGGGTGAACTGCAGGTAAATGGGACCATAAACCTATGCCCTCTAGTTCTTGATTCCTTAACCTTAGGAAAATCACTCTGCGCATTCACCTAGCTATAACCCTTCAATATTTTGTATTCCCCTATAAGATCACTCCTCGGTTTCCAAGGGATAATGCCCTAGCCCGCCCAACTTCTCCATAAAATTCATTCTCTCGAGTCCTAGTAATATCCTCACAAGTTTTTCCAGCTTAATAACATCTCTCCTATAGCAGGATGACCAAAACTGAACACAATACTCCAAGTGTGGCCAACATCTTGCACAACCATAACCATGACAACCCAACTTTTACATGCATCGCTGACTGATGAAGCCCAGAGTGGCAAAAGCTTACTTCACCATTTACCTGTGATGCCACTTTCAGAGAATTCTGTACTTGTACTCCTGGGTCCTTCTGTTCTACCACACTCCCAGGGCCTCGCTGTTCACTGTGGAAGTCACACTATGGTGAAAACATCACTGCAGAGCAATCAGACCGGTCGTAGGAGACAGTGCCGATGGTGGAGAGGGTGGCTGGAAGCCCTGTAGCAGCCGAGGACTTGGGCTGGTGAACTGCAGCTATTTACCAACCACAGTCCCGCCTGGTCCAGCGAGGGAAGGCCTTCAAGCCTGGCCCTACTTGCCCCATGGAATCAACGAGGAGCTAGATGGAAATGGCAACAAGGGGCCTGGTAATGGGAACCAGGGGGTCTTACCTTCCTTGCCCTCGACGTTGGCTGCAGGAGGTGCCCCCCAGGGATCTAGGGCTGAAGAGGGCCTGGTGTGGAAAGGGACATCGGAATGGAGATGACGGCTGTAACGGGCCTTTGTGGCCAGCTGCAGCTGGGACTGCAAAATGGTGCCAAAATGGTATTTCCTGCATATGGACTCAGTGGGCTGTTCTGTGCAAACTGAACTGACCGGGATAGTCTTGCTGAGCCTATACAAAAAAGTATTGCACTGTACCTGGTACACGTGACAATAAAGAAACCATTGAACTATTGATGAAGGGTCTCAGTATGAAACGTCACCCATTCATTCTCTCCAGAGATGCAGCCTGTCCCGCTGAGTTACTCCAGCTTTTTGTGTCTATCACAGTTACAAGCCTTTTCAAGGATAGACCTTTTGTCTTATCATCATCTATAGCCTTTTTCCACCCATTGGCGTGGACTCGATGGGCCGAAGGGCCTGTTTCCATTGGCTTGCTATGCTGGAATAATGCAATGGGTCAGGCAGCATTTCTGGAGAAAAGGAATAGGTAACATTTTGGGTCAGAACTCTTTTCCGGGCCTGTTTCCATGTTGTATCTCTTAACAAAAATAAACTAAATAACTGGGGTATTTTGGAGTTTGAAAATATTTTGCAGGAAATTTTGAATTATCTTTTGTTTGGCTTATAAGGTTATTAAACGTTTTGAGTTTACTACTTTAAACTGGGTTCCCGACCTTTTGTGGCTTATTATTCCATTCCAGTAAGCATTTTTCATGTATGTATCTAGATAAATTCTTCCATAGGGAGAGGATCACAACAAAGCTACATTATGTCATTAGCTAATTACATGATATAGACACCCAGGGAGATTGTTATAATGAACATGAACAAGAGCATTGGGTATTTCTTTGCCCAGAAACAAGAGAATAAGAATTGTAATGCCATGGCTGACTTCAACCAATTTAGCATATCTATCAGTTAAAATCTGAAACCTCCCTATACGAAAATAGAGTCATACAGCATGGAAACAGGCTCTCCAGTCCAATGCCCTTGCCAACAAAGATACCCCATCTACACCAGTCCCAAAAGGGCACATGGTGCTGGAGCAACTGGGTGGGCCAAAGAGCATCTAGGATGAACTAGAGTAAGTGGGGCCTGTTGAGTCTCAGCTTCACATGGGAGGGCTGCTGCCCCAAGACAATATTCCACCTCTCCACCAATTCCAATTATACACACACACACATCACACTCACACACACACTCACACGCACAGACACACATACACTCACACACACACACACACACACACACACACACACACACACACACACACTCACACTCACACACATACACACTCTCCACCTCACACACACACACACATACACTCACACATACACATATACTAACACTCACACACTCACACGAACATACACAATCCCGCACACACATACATCCTCCACCTCACACATACACTCACTCACACACACACACACTCTCACACACACACTCACATACACATACACTCACACATGCACATACACACACACACTCACACACACACACACACACACTCACACTCACACACACACACACACACACACACACACACTCACACACACACATACACTCACACATACACGCACTCACACACACACACACACACACACTCACACACACATACACTCACACATGCACACACTCACACACACATACACACATTCACACGCACGCACGCACACACATACATACACTCACACACACGCACACACACACAGACACACACACGCTCCCACACACATACGCTCACACACACAAACACCCACACACATGCATACCAACACACACACACACACGCATACACTCACAGACACTCACACACAGACTCACAAGTACACTTCACACACATGATGCAATCAGCTCACACCACACACGGACACACAAATGACACAGACTTTTGGACACACACAGTTGGACCTAATAAGGCATTTATTCACAGACCAACTCACACGGACCCTACTCAAGCAAGTTATTCCTCACACACAGAGCATACACTCAGCATTTCACCTCACACACACACCTAATAGACTCCTTCACACACACAGTCAGACACACTCCCTTCCAAACACAGTCGGACTTAGCGGCAGTTTCAAGCACAGCAATCAGCAGGCCAAATGACGTCATGGCACTCACCGGAAAACATGCAATCAGTGCGACCTTGCAGACTCACTTTCAGCGGAAGTCACAAAATGAGTGGGACTTTTGGACTAAACACAGTCGGACCTAATAAGGCATTTATTCCTTCCAAACACAGTCGGACCTAATAAAGCATTTATTCCTTCCAAACACGGTGAGACCTAATAAAGCATTTCTTTCTTCCAAACACAGTCGGACCTAATAAAGCATGTATTCCTTCCAAACACAGTCAGACCTAATAAAGCATGTATTCCTTCCAAACACAGTCGGACTTAATAAAACATTGCAGTTTCAAGCACAGGCAGGGCAGCAGGCCAAATAACTCATGGCATTGTCATTAAGGACTAACAAATCATTTATTGCAAGTACATTACAGACTCACATTTCAGTTGATTCACAGCTTAGAATGACACTCATGGCCTCTCCCTCGCGATCTTGCGGAGTGTTTGACTTATGTCCAGGCATCCGGGGTTTTATGGTCCTGGCCCCCCCCCGGAAGGGGCGTTGCCTTCATCGCGGTGAAGAGGCGAGAGGACCAATCATCTGATCTCAAGGTTTTTTAAACACTCATAAAAAATGTATTTTTCATCGATGGGAAAAATCCTCGGGGCTGGCTCTGTGGATGACGACTGTGTGTAAGATGGCCAAAAATAACAGCGATACATGGTAACGTTTTTTCTAAAATCAATATACAGCACAGACAGGAAGTGGTCAAGGTGAGACTTTTAATTCTTTAGATGTGGATATGTCATCTTTCCATGTTCCAGAGATGCTGCTTAACCCTCTGAGTTACCCCAACACTTTGTGTCCTTTTATGTAAAGCAGCGTCTGCATTTCCTTGTTTTTACACTAGTTCCACGTGCCTGCATTTGGCGTATATCCCTCTAAATCAGGGGTGTCAAACTACCGGCCTGCGGGCCATATCCGGCCTGCAAAGGGGTCCAGTCTGGCCGGTCGGATCATTTGGGGGGAACAAAAGTATATTCACGATCATTTAGAAACATAGAAACATAGAAACATAGAAATTAGGTGCAGGAGTAGGCCATTCGGCCCTTCGAGCCTGCACCGCCATTCAATATGATCATGGCTGACATTTATTATGTATCTGTATGGCAGCCATGCTCTCTCGCCACTCTCTCTCCCACGCCGCTCTCTCTCTCTCTCGCCACTCTCTCTCTCTCTCACCGCTCTCTCTCCCACCGCTGTCTGTGCTGCCTGTTGCGCCGGCCGCTTGTTGTGTGCACGTAGAAACGGGCCCAGAGCTGGAATGTTTGGACGGGGACGGCTGTCAGTGGGGTGGGAACTCTCCCGGTATCCCCCCTCCCCCATAAAACTTCCCCCGTCAAACCCCCCATAATACTTCCCCCATCAACCCCCCACCCCAGGACGTGTCACTAACTCAGAACGAAAGCTGTGGGAGCACGCATGCGCATGAAGTCGCATTTTGCCCAATCCGGCCCGTGACCAAAAATTAGTTTGACACCCCTGCTCCTATCCATGTACCTTTCCAAATGTCTCTTAAATGTTGTTATAGTACCTGCCTCGACATTTCCCATAATACCCATCACCTTCTGTGTGAAAATGTTCCTTATTCAATCTTTCCCCTCTCATCTTAAACCTTTGTCCTCTGGTTCTTGATTGTTAAGGTGGTTATAAAGTCATAGGAAATGTGTCCTTTATTAACCAACACATTCTGTACATTTTCAGAGGGTTGGATACTTGTTAAAGTAGGAGAACTTTTACTAATCTATGGAGAAGGGGCAAGGGGCAACTCTTGCACGTTAAATGACCTCCTTCTATATAGTAATCATTCCATGTTTTTAAAATATAAATAAAATGTGAAAACTGCAGATGCTTGAAACTGAAATAGTTGCATGAATTGCTGATTATTTCCAAGATTTCCTGCTTCATTTAATTAGAAGCAAATATATTTATTCCTTTTAACTTTGTCCAATATTAAATTATTCTGCATTGTTTTATTTTCAGACGTTGCTTGCTATTTCAATCAGTAGTTCATTTTTATTGTTCCATGTACCCAGATATAGACAAACCAACCTCCCCTCCTTGACTTCAGTTACACTTCACGCTGCCTCGGCAAGGCCACCAGCATAATCAATAACCAGTCACTCCCTGACCACTTCCTGTTCTCCTCTCCCATCGGGCAAAAGGCACAAAAGTGTGAAAAGGTACACCTTATGTGTCCCACCAAACTTATTTCCACATACCTCGATTCCATCCTATCCCGCCTGGTCAAATCCCTCCCTACCTATGTCCAAGACGCCTCACACGCTCCTCGTCTCCTCCACGATTTTCGTTTTCAAGGCCCCCATTCCCTCATCTTCACCATGGATGTCCACTCACTCTACACCTCCATCCACCACCAGGAGGGCCTTAAAGCCTTCCATTTCTTCATCGACCGCAGAACCAACCAATCCCCGTCTACCGATACTCTCCTCCGCTTAGCGGAGCTGGTCCTTATTCTCAACAACTTTTTTGTTTGACTTCTCCCATTTCCTCCAAATCCAAGGCGTAGCTATGGGCACGCACATGGGCCACAGCTATGCCTGCCTCTTTGTAGGGTACGTCGAACAATCCTTGTTCGAGGCGTACCGTGACCCTATCCCCGAACTCTACCTCCGCTACATCGATGACTGCATTGGTGCTACCTCCTGCACCCATGCAGATCTCACTGACCATCCATTTTACCACTAACTTCCATCCGGCACTCAAATTCACCTGGACCATTTCCGACATCTCCCTTCCATTTCTAGACATCACTATCTCCATCGCAGGTAACAGACTTCTGACTGACATCTACTACAACCCCACTGACTCCAATGGCTATCTGGACTACACTTCTTCCCACCCTGCTTCCTGTAAGGACTATATCCCCTACTCCCAATTCCTCCAACTATGCCGCATCTGCACCCAGGATGAGGTGTTCCAAACCAGGGCATCGGAGATGTCCTCATTCTTTAGGGAACGGGGGTTCCCCTCTTCGACTATAGATGAAGCTCTCACCAGGGTCTCTTCTATATTCTGTAGCTCTGGTCTCACTCCCCATCCCCCCACTCGTAACAAGGGCAGCGTCCTCCTTGTCCTCATCTTTCACCCTACCAGCCGTCACATACAACAGATAATCCTCCGACACTTTGGCCACCTCCAAAGGGATGGGTAGTTTACACCCCAGCGATATGACCATTGACTTCTCCAATTTCAGGTAGTCCTTGCTTTCTCTCTTTCCCCTCCCCTTCCCAGCTCTCCCATAGCCCACTGTCTCCACCTCTTCCTTTCTTCTTCCCACCTCCCCCCGCCATCCCCACATCAGTCTGAAGAAGGGTCTCGACCCGAAACGTCACCTATTCCTTCGCTCCATAGATGCTGAGTTTCCCCAGCATTTTTGTCTACCTCCAGATTCAGGGACAATTCTTCCCAGCTGTTATCAGGCAACTGAATCATCCTACCAACAACCAGCAGTCCTGAACTATTATCTACCTCATTGGACACCCTTGATCGGACTTTACTGACTTTATCTTGCACTACAAGTTATTCAAGTTATTCCCTTTATCATGTATCTGTACACTGTGGACGGCTCGATTGTAATCTTGTATTGTATATCCACTGTCTGGTTAGCACGCAACTAAAGCTTTTCACTGTACCTCGATACACGTAACAATAAACTAAACTTAAATATAGTGACATTCTTTATTTTGCATGCAACACAGGAAAATCATAATGTACATTAGATTCAGATTCAGATTCAAACTTTATTGTCATTGTGCAGTGTACAAGTACAGAGGCAACTCTTTAAATAATATTGTTACAAATCATGTTCCTCAAAAACTCATTAAGGGCCGTATGCGTCCTCCTTGGTTTTCGGCAAAACTGAAACGTCTCTGCAGTAAGGAAGAGATGTTTTATATCCATGCCAAAAAAAGGGGTACAAAACTGAACTGGGACAATTTTACTAGAGTGCGAAAGCAAGTCGATCGTGTAATTAGGAGTGCTCATAGACAACATGTTTCTTCTATTCTTGGGGGAGAGCAATCCAAGGCTTTTTGGAGATATGTGAAATCCAGACGGACAGACAACACTGGTGTCCAGATGCTTAAAGTGAACAACTGTCTGATCACTGAGGACCAGGCGAAAGCAGAAGCACTTGCAAACCAATTTCATCACGTTTTCACCCGGGAAGATGTAGAGCCTTCATCATTTCCAGTCCTACCGCCCAGCCTGTATGCTGATATGCCTGCTATTAAAATTGAGGTTGAAGGTGTCAAGAAGTTATTGCTCAACATCAATACCACAAAAGCAATTGGACCAGATCAGATACAGAATCAAGCCCTCAAGATCGCAGCCGAAGAACTGGCTCCAGTTTTGCAGTTCATTTTCCAACAATCGCTTGACTCAGGTGATGTTCCGCTGGATTGGAGGAAGGCTAACATCACTTCTCTCTTTGTGAAGGGTTCAACCACCAACCCAGCGAATTATCATCCTGTTTCATTAACAAGTACTTGCTGCAAATTGCTGGAGCATTTAATTGATAGTAATCTGATGCGACACGTGAGCAAACATAACATTCTTGCTGACAACCAACATGCATTTAGGAGGCATAGATCATGTGAGTCTCAGCTTATCCTGACGACAAATGACCTGGCCAAGCACCTTGATAGTAACGTCATCACGGATTTAGTTGTGCTGGACTTTTCTAAAGCATTTGATGTCATCCCACACCAGAGACTGCTTCGGAAGCTTGACTTCTATGGTATTCGTTCCAACACGAAACGATGAATTTCCAGTTTCCTGACAAAACGTCTTCAGCGTGTGTGTGTGAATGGAAAGAGCTCCAATTGGCATCCAGTGTTGAGTGGTACACCTCAGGGCACAGTACTTGGCCCACATCTATTTTTGCTTTACATAAATGACATTCATGAAAAAGTCGCAAGTATGACCAGACTATTCGCTGATGATTGTTTGCTGTACCGTCCAATTAAGTCAGCTGATGATGAAGATGCTCTCCAAAAGGATCTCGATACTATGGTTGAGTGGTCACAACAATGGGGCATGCAGTTCAACCCTTCCAAATGTGAAACCATGCATGTCACCAGAAATGGGAATCCAGGCGAAACATCTTACTTGGTGCCACCCTTGAAGAATCCAAACAAACCAAGTATCTTGGCATCAAATTGCAGAATGATCTGTGTTGGAATGGTCAGACTCATGATGCAACGGTGAAAGCAATAGCTGTCCTAAACTTTCTGAGGCGCAACTTTCATCATTGTTCAACTTCTGTCAAGGAGAAGCTATACTTCACCCTCGTTAGACCTCATTTGGACTACGGAGTTGCAGCATGGGACCCATACACAAATAAAAACATTTCTTCCATCAAACGTGTCCAAAGACAGGCAGCTCGATTTGTTACTAACACCTATGAGAGAGAAGCGAGTGTCACCAAACTTCTGAATTCAGCTACAAAGACAGATGTGTACAGCAATTCGTTCTCCCCCCGCACAATTAAAGCATGGAATAATCTCCACCCTACTATAGTTACCCAACCAGATGCAACTAAATTTAAAGTAGTTCTTTCTTCCCAATAACCCTTTCTGGCTTAAGTCCTCCCTTCACCACCTCCAGTTTAAATTCCATTTGGGATATTTTGGAGGACCAAGAAACCAAGAACCAAGAAATGCAGTTAGCATCTCACCCAGAAGTGCGAACACAGAATAATGGAACAGTAAAATATATATGTATATATAGTAGCAGAAGTGCAATTTTCGGGGGGGGGGGGGGGGGGGGAGATCAGTCACTGGGGGAAGTTGTGTCCGAAAGGGGGGGGGTGACGGGCAATCACCAAGGTGCAGAGTTAAGTAGGATAACAACCGCAGGGAATAAGCCGTTCCTGAACCTGCTGGTCCGGCAACATTAGCAGAATTGAGTGCAACGATTGCAGTGTAAAAATGCAGCGCAATGGACGGAGATAGTCCGAGGTTCGCTCCCGCGAACTTGACAGGAGCGCATCCACGTGCACACCGACGTTCATTGATACAAATACACGGCCCGTGCAACAAGGGCACGAGCCTTGGCAGCCAGCGGGAATACACGTTCCGATTGGCTTCCATCCACCAGCCCCGCCCACCATCCGGTTGGCTGCTTCCATATAAGGGCAGCGTCGCATCACGTGCCCGATAGCGTCAAGCCAATGGGGACAGGAGGTCGGCGGGGAAGGAGTCGACTGGGTTTGGCGGGTACACCACGTGGGCGGGCCCGCCCACCCTCCTTCCTGATTGGGCGCCGTCCAGGAACGGCCCGCCCCCGCGCCCTTCCCGTTGGCTGGAGGCTGCATTCCATCCGGGCCGTGAGTGGCTGCCCGTCAAAGCGGGGCGCGCGGATGACGGTTGGCCGGAGCTCGAGGCGGAGCTGGGTCCGAGTTTGAGCCAGAGCGCGAGGTTGTGTGAGGGGGGCGGGGGGACGGACCGAACCGATGGGCTCAGCGGGATAACAGCCATTAATACTGGGAAAGAGGCGTGTAATGCCGGCGCAAAGAGAAGGGGAAATGCCGAGAGAGGAATGAGAGACACTGATTATTAGATGTAACCCCCCCTCCTCCCCACCTCCCTCCCTCCGCATAAATCGCTATAATTTACACTCGTTGAGGGGGGCAGCGCCTCCATTTCCATGACAAACATGGCGGCCGGCAGCAGCAGCAGCGGCAGCCGAGTCGGCTTCTTCCTGGGCGCTTGCTGCTGCTGCCTGCTGCTGCGGGGCTGCGAGGCGACGGCGGAGGGGGAGGAAGCCGGTACGGTCATCATCGGCCTGAGGCTGGAGGACACGGACGACGTGACGAGCATGGGAGGAGGCGTGGTGCGGGTGAGCGAACGCACCCGGGTCCGGCTTCGGCTCTACGGCCGCCACATCGACAACAGCACCTGGAGTCGCATCGGTTTCACCGAGCACCGGCGCACGGCGGCCGACCGCGACTTCGACCCGTGCGGTGTCCGCACCTCGGACATCGTGGTGCTGCCCGGCGTGGCGGTCAGCCGCCGCAGCACGGGGGTCATCGAGATGGACATCAAGCCGCTGCGGAAGACGGAGAAGACCAAATCTTATTACCTGTGCACGGCGAACGGCCGGGCTCCCGAGCCGGCAGACTGGCTCTACCACGACGCCGAAGACACCATGGTGGTGGTGGTGGAGGAACGGAAATTTTTGCTGCCTTTCTGGCTGCAAGTTATCTTCATCTCGGTGCTGCTCTGCCTGTCGGGCATGTTCAGTGGCCTCAACCTGGGCCTGATGGCGCTCGACCCCATGGAGCTGCGCATCGTGCAGAACTGCGGCACGGACAAGGAGAAGAACTACGCCAAGCGCATTGAGCCGGTGCGGCGACAGGGCAACTACCTGCTCTGTTCGCTGCTGCTGGGCAACGTGCTGGTGAATACCACCCTCACCATCTTGCTGGATGACATCGCCGGTTCGGGCGTGGTGGCCGTGGCCATGTCCACCGTGGGCATCGTTATCTTCGGAGAAATCGTGCCTCAGGCTATCTGCTCCCGCCACGGCCTGGCAGTGGGCGCCAACACCATCGTCCTAACTAAGTTTTTCATGCTGCTCACCTTCCCCGCCTCGTACCCGGTCAGTCGGCTGCTCGACGTGATCCTGGGCCAGGAGATCGGCACCGTGTACAACCGCGAAAAGCTGCTGGAGATGCTGCGGGTCACCGACCCTTACAATGACCTGGTCAAAGAGGAGCTCAACATCATACAGGGCGCTCTGGAGCTCAGGACTAAAACGGTGGAGGACGTGATGACTCCTCTGCGGGACTGCTTCATGATCGCTTGCGAGGCGATCTTGGATTTCAGCACTATGTCAGAGATCATGGAGAGCGGTTACACCAGAATCCCGGTCTACGAGGGCGAGCGGTCCAACATCGTTGACCTGCTTTTTGTCAAGGACCTGGCCTTCGTGGACCCCGATGACTGCACTCCTTTGAAGACCATCACCAAATTTTACAACCACCCCTTGCATTTTGTCTTTAACGACACCAAGCTGGATGCAATGTTGGAAGAATTTAAAAAAGGTGGGATAATGCCGATTATAGTTTATTTTCGATCAAATTGTCACTTTTGTCATTGTTCTTACAGGTATCTTGTCCATCCTATGCTGCATTTGATGCATGTCAGTGCCAAGCTTCTTCGCGCCGTAATGTGTTTAGGTTATATCCATAGTTTATCGGTCGCACCTGTTTATACAATATGGAGCCGTTCTATATCCCCGATGCGCATCTGAACGTTGCCAGGCGTTTCACATAGATACTTGGCGTTCTTTCCTGAGTTGGGATTGTGCTGACCAGGATGCAAAAATAATAGTCTGAAATCTACAGAATATCTTTGATCTTTTTTCCCCCTAGCTTTTAAGGTGACGTTTTCTGAACGTGCAACACCAGAACAGTTCACCACGGTATGCAGCCTGCTTTCAAATCTTAAAATTGCAAGGGAAATATATAGATGCATTAATTCATTCATTCAATAGCTAAGATCGATAATACACAGCAGTAACAGAATGTAAGAGGAGTTCACCAACTGATATCTAGACATCAAAGACAAACCAAGTCTACTTTAAAATTCAATTCTATACATGTCGTGAGAATGTGTTGCTCACACTCATTGGTTTTATTCTAAAACTTTTTGCCAAGCCTACTTAGTTATTCATTTAGTAGTTAGCCTTTACATGATTTTAAAATTTCATCTGTAAAAAATATTTATGAATGATGGATATGTCTGCCAATTTTTTGCTGATTGCAATTCAATTGTCCACATACTCGAGTATTCATTTAAAGTTTGTGAAAATTTGTCAGAATACCCCTTGCCTTTTGGAAGAATAAAGTTTACAAATGTAATTTGCAAAGTTTAGTTGGTGACTGTCATTGTATTGAAATTTGTGTCCACCAACTCTGATAATCGGAATTGGAAGTATGTTTGGCCAGCATCAGGTGACTTGAGCAGAGGAATGAGTTGCTGCAGTAGTAAAAAGGAAACTGATTTGAAACGTCAGTCCCTCTCCTGCTAAAACAAATGGAGAAAGTAAACTTACAGTACTCTCCATAATGAGTGGGACAAAGACCCATAATTTATTTATTTTCCTCTGTACTCCACAATTTGAGATTTGTAATAGAAAAAATCACATGTGGTTATAAATAGCACATTGTCAGATTTTAATAAAAGCCATTTTTATACAGTTTGGTTTAATCATGTAGAAATTACAGCTGTGGTTATACATAGCCCCCCCCCCCCCCCCCATTTCAGGGCGCCATAATGTTTGGGACACATGGCTTCACAGGTGTTTGTAATCACTCAGGTGTGTCTAATTGCATCCTTAATGCACGAGAGTGCTTTCAACACATAGTCTTTCCTCCAGTCTTTCCATCACTTTTGGAAACTTTTATTGCTGTTTATCAACATGAGGACCAAAGTTGTGCCAATGAAAGTCAAATAAGCCATTATGAGACTGAGAAGCAAGAATAAAACTGTTGGAGACATCAGCCAAACCTTAGGCTTCTCAAAATCAACTGTTTGGGACATCATTAAGAAGAAAGAGCACTGGTGAGCTTACTAATCGCAAAGTGACTGGCAGGCCAAGGAAGATCTCGACAGCTGATGACAGAAGAATTCTCTCTATAATAAAGAAAAATCCCCAAACACCTGTCCGACTTCAGAAACACTCTTCAGGAGTCGGGTGTGGATTTGTCAATGACCACTATGCAGAAGATTTCATGAACAGAAATACAGAGGCTACACTGCAAGATGCAAACCACTGGTTAACCCCAAACATAGGATGGCCAGGTTACAGTTTGCCAAGAAGTACTTGAAAGAGCAACCACAGTTCTGGAAATGGTCTTGTGGACAAATGAAATGAAGATTAACTTGTATCAGAGTGATGGCAAGAGCAAAGTATGGAGGAGAAGGAACTGCCGAAGATCCAAAACATACCACCTCATCTGTGAAACGCAGTTGTGGGGGTGATGGCCTGGGCATGTATGGCTGCTGAAGGTACTGGCTCACTTATCTTCATTGATGATACAACTGCTGATGGTAGCAGCATAATGAATTCTGAAGTGTATACACACATCCTATCTGTTCAAGTTCAAACAAATGCCTCAAAACTCATTGGCAGGCGGTTCATTCTACAGCAAGACAATGATCCCAAATGTACTGCTAAAGCAACAAAGGAGTTTTTCAAAGCTAAATAATGGTCAATTCTTGAGTGAACAAGTCAATCACCCGATCTAAACGCAATAGAGCATGTATTTTATATATTGAAGAGAAAACTGAAGGGGACCAGCCCCCAAAATAAGCATAAGCTAAAGATGACTGCAATACAGGCCTGGCAGAGCATTACCAGAGAAGACACCCAGCAACTGATGATGACCATGAATTGCAGACTTCAAGCAATCTTTGCATGTAAAGGATATGCAACAAAATACTAAACATGACTACTTTCCAAAATGTATAATAATGGCCTTTATTAAAATCTGACAATGTGCACTTTAACCACATGTGATTTTTTTTTTCCTATTACAAATCTCAAATTGTTGAGTACAGAGGCAGATAATAAATGATGGATCTGTCCCAAACATTATGGAGGGTACTGTACATTTTGGAGCTTGTTGGTTTGCCTTTGTGGGGGATGCATTATTAAAACATTTATCAAAAAGTAATTGCTTGCAAGTACTGACCTAAGATATACTCTGGAGAAAAGTTCTGACTTGCAACAAGAATCGGCTACCATTTTTATTCATGTGGCTAAAAAATGCAGTTTTGCAGCATTCTTTAGAAGCAATTGCATACATTCCCTTGTATGTTGGTGAAGTTTAACCCATTTCTTTGAAATCGTTTTTCTGTTTTTAATATTTTTCCTGCTGCTGTATGAGGGGGCAGACTTAGTCTTTCCATCTATATTTTGTAAGCCAATTTTGGAGTTATATCGAGAATTAAGTCAAATTATTAATCCAGGAATACTTGCAAAAACACACATTGGAGCTCTTCAACAAGTGTGTAGGATTAAAACGCATGGTCCATCTTTATGGCCAAGGATTTTTCTTGCTTAGGTCATGCATGGGGCAGTGGGTACAATTTGGTTTCTAGCAATGTTTGGTTTTGAGTTGTTGGGATCTCCTCTTTGCCATTGACTCCAGACCAGTAAGGGATGGGAAATTTTGTGGAAGAAGCAATGCCAACAGTTATGTTCTCTAAAAGATTCCCATCTGTGGGTAGAGATAATGTTTCACGAGCTTTCTACGTACCTTTTAACCCATACGTTTTATGGGAGTGGATTGTTCGTGGCACTATGGTTGATGATCTTGCTGCTAGCAGTGATCACCTGTGAGTTGTGCTAAATTGTACTTGCTGTCAACTGTGCCACTTTTTAAATACAACCAGAGCAGCTCAATGTGCACTGGAAGTATATAGTCAGATGCAGGAAATATGACCCGTCTTTGATCAAAAGAGAAATTTATGTTTTTGCAAGTGAAAAATAATGAAAAAGCATACATCATTTTTGCCCAGTTCAGTGTAACAAACATGTCAGGTTCAGAATTAAAAAGCAACTTTTGAAGCCAGTTAGAAATTCTGAGGCATTCAGCATGGAAACAGACCCTTCAGCCCAACACATGCATGCTATCAAGATGCCCATCTAAACTAGTCCCATTTGACTATATTTGGCTCGTATCTGTCTAAACCTTTCCTGTCCAATTGTCTTTTAAATGTTATTGTGCTTGCCTCGACTACCTCTGGCAGTGCACAAAAGTTCTCCCTCTGGTTCCTATTAAATTGTTCCCCTCTCACATTAAATATGTCCTATGGTTCTTGTTTTCCCCTACCTTGAGGAAAAAGCTTTCTCAATTCTCCACATGATTTATACACCCTGTAAGATCACTCGTCAACCTCTTGCGCTTCAAGTAATAAAGTCCTAGCTTGCCAAATCTTACTATAGCTCAGGCCCTCTGGTCCTGATCACATCCTCGTAAATGTTCCCTGCACTCTTTCCACTTAATAACATCCTTCCACTCATGGCCAAAATTGAACATAGTGCTCCAAATGTGGTCTTGTCAATGTTTTGTGAAATTGTAACATAATGCCCCAACTTCTACACCCGATACCCTGACTGATGAAGGCTAAGTTTAATGCTGATAAGTGTGAGGTGCTACATCTTGGCAGGACAAATCAAAATAGGACGTACATGGTAAATGGTAGTGAATTGAGGAATGCAGTTGAACAGAGGGATCTAGGAATAACTGAAGGTGGAATCTCATGTAGGTAGGGTGGTAAAGAAAGCTTTTGGTGTGCTGGCCTTTATAAATCAGAGCATTGAGTATAGAAGTTGAGATGTAATGTTAAAATTGTACAAGGCTTTGGAGAGGCCAATTCTGTAGTATGGTGTACAATTTTGGTCGCATAATTATAGGAAGAATGTCAACAAAATAGAGAGAGTACAGAGGAGATTTACTAGACTGTTTCCTGGGTTTCAGCAACTAAGTTACAGAGAAAGGTTGAACAAGTGGTCTTTATTCTTTGGAGCAGAAGGTTAAGGGGGGGACTTGATAGAGGTCTTTAAAATGATGAGCGGGATAGGCAGAGTTGACGTGGATAAGCTTTTCCCACTGAGAGTAGGGAAGATTCAAACAAGAGGGACATGACTTGAGAATTAAGGGACAGAAGTTTAGGGGTAACATGAGGGGGAACATCTTTACTCAGAGAGTGGAAGCTGTGTGGAATGAGCTTCCAGTGGAGGTGGTGGAGGCAGGTTCGATTTTATAATTTAAAAATAAATTGGATGGTTATATGGACGGGAAAGGAATGGAGGGTTATGGTCTGAGTGCAGGTAGATGGGACTAGGGGAGAATAAGTGTTCGGCACGGACTAGAAGGGCCGAGATGGCCTGTTTCCGTGCTGTAATTGTTATATGGTTAATGTACCAATCGCCACCTTGACCACCCTATCCACTTGTGATGCTACTTTCAGGGAACTGTCAACCTGTACTCCTAGAGCACTCTGCACTACAACATTCCCAGGGGCTCTACCATTCACTGTGAAGGCCCTGCCCTGGTTCGCCTTGGATACTTTTATAAGTATGGGCTAATTTTCACTGCTCGAGCAGAGGACAGGTGTGCAAATTCCACTGGTCAACTGCCTAAATGTCTAACTCAACCCGAATGTTTTGATATGGGAATATTTATCATCTGCCATTAACCTGATGTGTTGATTACTCAGGATGTAAGCAGTGGGTTATTCCCAGTCACGTTACTGCATAAAATAACTTTGTGTGTTCCTTTGGGAGTACTGTCAGAATGCAGATTCACAACTACAGATATTTAGAATTTGGGTGAAGGGAGCAAATGTTCATATTTGACGTCATTATAAGGTGATTTTGGTAATGGTATTGCGATTGGATTTTGCTAAAGAAAGCAAAAATTATATATTTTTTACACATACAGAAACCGAAAAGATGATTTTGCAATATACCTTTCATGATCCCAGAAAAACTCAAAGGCTGTGGATTCAAGTTGGTAGTTCTGTTTCCAGTATTTTTGAAGTTCAATCATTATAATTAGAAACATAGAAATTAGGTGCAGGAGTAGGCCATTCGGCCCTTCGAGCCTGCACCGCCATTCAATATGATCATGGCTGATCATCCAACTCAGTATCCCGTACCTGCCTTCTCTCCATACCCTCTGATCCCCTTAGCCACAAGGGCCACATCTAACTCCCTCTTAAATATAGCCAATGAACTGGCCTCGACTACCCTCTGTGGCAGAGAGTTCCAGAGATTCACCACTCTCTGTGTCAAAAAAGTTAATCTCATCTCGGTTTTAAAGGATTTCCCCCTTATCCTTAAGCTGTGACCCCTTGTCCTAGACTTCCCCAACATCGGGAACAATCTTCCTGCATCTAGCCTGTCCAACCCGTTAAGAATTTTGTAAGTTTCTATAAGATCCCCTCTCAATCTCCTAAATTCTAGAGAGTATAAACCAAGTCTATCCAGTCTTTCTTCATAAGACAGTCCTGACATCCCAGGAATCAGTCTGGTGAACCTTCTCTGCACTCCCTCTATGGCAATAATGTCCGTCCTCAGATTTGGAGAACAAAACTGTACGCAATACTCCAGGTGTGGTCTCACCAAGACCCTGTACAACTGCAGTAGAACCTCCCTGCTCCTATACTCAAATCCTTTTGCTATGAAAGCCAACATACCATTCGCTTTCTTTACTGCCTGCTGCACCTGCATGCCTACCTTCAATGACTGGTGTACCATGACACCCAGTTCGCGCTGCATCTCCCCCTTTCCCAATCGGCCACCATTTAGATAATAGTCTGCTTTCCCCGTTTTTTGCCACCAAAATGGATAACCTCACAATTATCCACATTATACTGCATCTGCCAAATATTTGCCCACTCACCCAGCCTATCCAAGTCACCTTGCAGTCTCCTAGCATCCTCCTCACAGCTAACACTGCCCCCCAGCCAGCTTAGTGTCATCCGCAAACTTGGAGATATTGCCTTCAATTCCCTCATCCAGATCATTAATATATATATTGTAAATAGCTGGGGTCCCAGCACTGAGCCTTGCGGTACCCCACTAGTCACTGCCTGCCATTGTGAAAAGGACCCGTTTACTCCGACTCTTTGCTTCCTGTTTGCCAGCCAGTTCTCTATCCACATCAATACTGAAGCCCCAATGCCGTGTGCTTTAAGTTTGTATACTAATCTCTTATGTGGGACCTTGCCGAAAGCCTTCTGGAAGTCCAGATACACCACATCCACTGGTTCTCCCCTATCCACGCTACTAGTTACATCCTCGAAAAACTCTATAAGATTCGTCAGACATGATTTACCTTTCGTAAATCCATGCTGACTTTCTCCAATGATTTCACCACTTTCCAAATGTGCTGCTATCCCATCTTTAATAACTGACTCTAGCAGTTTCCCCACTACCGATGTTAGACTAACTGGTCTGTAATTCCCCGTTTTCTCTCTCCCTCCCTTCTTAAAAAGTGGGGTTACGTTTGCTACCCGCCAATCCTCTGGAACTACTCCAGAATCTAAAGAGTTTTGAAAGATTATTACTAATGCATCCACTATTTCTGGAGCTACTTCCTTAAGTACTCTGGGATGCAGCCTATCTGGCCTTGGGGATTTATCGGCCTTTAATCCATTCAATTTACCCAACACCACTTCCCGACTATCCATTCAATTAATATTGAAAACACCAGAGTTGATTTTATACGGTAGGTCCTGCAACAGCAAGGAGATTTATAACCCAGAAGTTTATCTTTTTAAATTATACTTGAGGGATACAATATTGATGAGCATTTTAGGAGAACTCTTTTTGCCCCGATTCAAGCGCTTGACTTGAAAGGTCGTCAATTACTTTTCCCACATGTAAATTGCTTGACTTGCTGAGTTCCAGGATTTTCTTTCTCTCTTCCTCTGTCGAGCTGAAAGAGCAGTTTGTGTCTTGGTTTAATGTTAAAAGATGTCCCCTCAATGCACCATACTTTCAGTATTGTTCTGTAGTGTCACGGTGTGAGTCCAGATTGCCAGATGGAGGCAAGATTCTAGAAAATCCATTATTTCAAAGGGAGGCATACATTTTAATTGTGCAGATTTATTCACAGTTATATTGAAAATGTTTGTTGTAGCAAAGCACCACCTCTGCTGCCGAGGGATACTAGTTTGTAAGATGCCAAGATCTTGAATTTCGGCTCCTGCCATTTTGTTCTTGTACCAGCACTGATCATTTTGCTTCTTGGGGAATTAGATAGCTCCCTTAAATCATTTATATTGGATTTTGTAGAAAAATTAAGGGAAAAGCAATCCCAGGCTGAGTGCTCTAACTGCACTTTGAATATTTATTTATTTTTTTCTCTTAATTTGCTTTCTTGAAGTTCACATGGTGTATGGCTTATAACATAAATTAAGTGCCTTGTAACATAAATTTTAGGTTCATAAGCCCCAGAAGGACTTTTTCCAGAACGAGTTTTTCCCAAAGATGTCTCAATTGAATTTTATATCAAATCCAGAATGTGGTGATGTGGATTATTGTTTGTTCGGAGTTTGATTTGACACTTCATGTCGAGTGGGTGCATCGGCCAATGTACCATTTGAGATCCTGTTTAAAAGTCCATGTTTATCAATGCATTGTAATCCAGTAAAACTTTCCTTTTAGTTCCATGTTCTAGTGAGTGTTGGCATTCCGGCCTCTATTCCATTCATTTGTGTTAAAATTACGAGGTACAAGCTGTGGGGCCAGAATAGTTTTCTTGCAACAGTGTAGCAACATGTGGGGGGGTGAAGTGGTTGCTGTCGGTGAGAAGACAAAAGAGACTACTGATACTGGAATCTGGAACAAAGGCAGGATGCTGTTTCTTCTCTGTCCTAATATCAACCAGTGCCTTTTGCCTCCATAGGTAGTTCATTTGGTGTGTTTCGTATCATCTTTCTGAATTGTTTATTTTGGTAACCATTTTAAAGGAACTTTTTTGAAGTCTGTTTACCAGTACTTTCTTCACCTTGCCTTATTGTACTAATATGGTTGGTCTTATTGTACATGTCTCCTGTCATTTTCTCAGTATTCTTATATTTGGCATACAACTTTTTCTGTTTATACAAAAATCAAACGTGGTATTCTGCTTATAGTCTGACTTGTACTTGATTTCTATTGAAAATGTTTCTTTGATTGTGGAATACATATACTTTCTGTTCAAAAGGATTTGTATATTTCTTCAATTCAATTTAGTTTGCAGGACCTACCGTACAAAATCAACTGGTTGATTTAATTTAGTTTTCCCTCTTTGATATTTGGCATTGGATAATCAGATAATAGGTTTGGATAATCAGATAATAGGTTTTCGATTCACTTGTGTAACATGTAAATCATTTGGACTTTATTGACCCTCTCCTTAAGATATTTGACTGATATCAAAGTTGGTTACATGATTCATGGGAATATGTTTATTGGTTGCAGGAAGATATCTGAACTATTTCGATGAGTACAAAACTGGGAAAGAGCAAGGGAATCTAAGAAATGTAGAAGAACAAAGGGATCTTGAAATGTATTTTAATGGATCCCGGAAAAAAAAGTAGTAGATCGGGTAGATAAGGTAATGAAGAAAGCGTATGGGATGCTTGTTTTTATCGACTGTGACTAGAGTGCAGAAGCAGGGAGATTATGTTTGTAGTGAATAAAACTGCTCCCAGCTGGAGCTCTGTATACAGATTGGTGCACTATAGGATGGATGTGATGGCAGCATATAGGATGCCAAGGACATTTCCAAAGATTTTTGCCAGCACTGAAAAATTACATTACATTGGTAACTAGTGTTGTTTTTGGAAGAATAGATAGACATCAATTAAAGTAACCTGTCAATTAAATATTGTCAGACCTAAAGTTTAGCAGGAACTCGTTTACTTGGCACAGCAAGGGGAATAGATTTAATGTGGCGTGTAGAAGGGCGGTGGGTGCAGATGCTGTCATTGGGATTTGTGCAAATAACACCGTGATCAATCTCTTCGGAATCCTTTCCAACTTAATGACATCCTTCCTATGGGTAGCAAACAAAACTAACCAAGTAAGGTCTCCCCAATGGTTGTACAGCTGGATTGCGATGTCCCAAATTTTGTATTCAATACCCTTCCCAATGAAGGCAAGCCTGCCAAAACACCCAATCTACGTGAACCGTCACTTTCAGGGAACCACATACCTGTCCTTGTTGATCTCTATGTTCCACAACTATCTCCATGGCTTTACCATTTACTGTGAAAGTCCTGTGTAAATTGTCTGATAGTGTTCAGTGTTACCTTCTTTCAGTTTGTAAACAAGTAGGAGAAAACAGGTTGAATATTGTTCAAAAACAGTTGTGACCACAGCCCAGTCCATCATCGGCTCTGACCTCCCCACCATTGGAGGGATCTATCGCAGTCGCTGCCTCAAAGGTTGCCAACATCATCAAAGATTCACACCATCCTGGCCACACACACATCTCTCCGTTGCAATCGGGAAGAACGTACAGGAGCTTGAAATCTGGAACATCCAGGTTCAGGAACAGCTTCTTCCCCACAACCATCAAGCTATTAAATACGACATCAAACAAACTCTGAACAATAACAGCCTATTGCACTTTATCTGTTTATTTATTGTGTGTGTGTGTGTGTATATATATATGTGGTCTATGGTATATGGACACACTGAACTTTTATCTCCTGTTCTGTATTATGGTTACATATTCTGTTGTGCTGCAGCAAGCAAGAATGTCCTTGTCCTATCTGGGACACATGACAATAAAACTCTCTTGACTTGATTGGTCCATAAAATTTGCTTGATTAAATTCCAAGGTTGTTTGGTGAAATTTCTAAATAGTTTTGAGGTAAGAGGCTCAATAGTTAACAATAAATTGTAGTTTGAACAATAAAAATTGTAGATGGATTTGAAATCACAGGTAGAATAAGTTTTGTAATTGTTGCCAAGTATATGGAAGTTCTCCACTAAGTAATATTACTTTTGGCATCTTTGAGACGGCTTGAACAACAGGATGTTGGTTCTGTCATATCCTGAATCTAATAAAGCATTTCATTGCTGGTGCCCCAGTGGAGTATTCAGTTTAGGGGATATGTCAGTAATATTTTCAACACATTCATATCCTGCTAATAAACGTCAGTATGACAAAACACGACACGGATGTGACCGTTTTGCAGCTGTACAAAGGGAACTACAGAGACATGAGGAAGGAGCTGGCCAAAGTTGACTTGGAAAGGGACCCAGGCAGGGATGGCGGTGGACAGTAATGGCAGGAATTTCTGGGGATAATTCAGAAAATGCAGGATCTTTGCATTCCAAAGCTGAAGAAAGATTCTAGGGGTGGAAAGAGGTGACCGTGGCTAACAAGGGACGTCGAGGACAGTATAAAGCAAAAAGAGAGTGTATAACATAGCAAAGATTAGTGGGAAGCCAGAGGATTGGGAAGTTTTTAAAGAACAACAGACGGTAACTAAAGAAAATACGGGGAGAAAAGATGAAATACGAAGGTAAGCTAGCCAATAATATAAGATGATAGCAAGAGTTTCTTCAGTTATATAAAGAGCAAGAAAGAGGCAAGAGTGGACATTGGATTGCTGGAGAGTGATGCAGGAGAAGTGATAATGGGGAATAAAGAAATGAGAGGAGTTGAATACCTTTTTTGCGTCAGTCTTCACAGTGGAGGACACCAGCCACGTGCCTGAAATTCAAGAGAGTCGGGTGGATGTTAATGGAGTGACTATTACCAAGGAAGTTGAAAGGGCTGAAGGTGGATAAGTCACCTGGGCTGGATGGACTGCACCCTAGGGTTCTGAAAGAGGTGGTTTGAAAGATTCTGGAGGCATTGATAGTGATATTTCAGGAATCGCTAGAGTGGTCCTAGATGATTGGAAAATTGCCGATATTGCCCGGCTACACAAAGGGAGCAAGACCTTGGTGGGAAGTATAGGCCGGTGAGGCTGACTTTGGTGGTTAGGAAGATTTTAGAGTCCATTATAAAGGATGAGGTTACGGAGTACTTGGAAGTTCACGATAAAATAGACCAAAGTCAACATGGCTTTGTGAGGGGGAGGTCTTTCTTGACAAATTTGCAGGAATTCTATGAAGAAGTAAATAGCAAGACTGATACTGAAGTGTCAGTAGATGTTTACTTAGATTTTCGCAAAGCCTTTGATAAGGTGGCACACGTTAGGCTGCTTAGGAAGATGAGAGCCCACGGTATCAAAGGACAGATACTAGCATGGATAGCAGGTTTGCTGGATGGCAGAAGACAAATAATGGCAAGAAAAGGGGGCTTTTTCTGGTTGGTTGCTAGTGACTAGTTCTGCAAGGGTCTGTGCTGGGGGTGCTACTCTTCACGTTGTATATTAATGATTTGGATGAGGGGATTGAAGGCTTTGTGGCAAAGTTGCGGATCATACGAAAATAGGTGGAGGGGCACGTAGTATAGGGAAAGCTAGGACTCGTGGAGACTTGGGAGTGGGCAGCAAAGTGGCAGATGGAATAGACTGTAGCAAAGTGTGGAGTCATGCATTTTGGTAGTTGCAATAAAGGTGTAGACAATTTTCTAAATGGGGAGAGAATCCAGAAATCGGAGGTGCAAAGTGACTTGGGAGTGCTGCGTCGAATCGGTATTGAAGAAAGCAAACTCAATGCTAGCATTCATTTCAAGAGGGCTCGAGTGGAAAAACAGGGATGTAATGTTGAGTCTCTATAAGGCACTGGTAAGGCTGCATTTGGAATATTGTGGGCACCATATCTGAGGAAGGATGTGCGGGCTCTGGAGAGGGTGCAGAGGAGTTTACAAGAATGATCCTAGGAATGAGTAGGTTAACCTGTGATGAGCGTTTGTCAGCACTGGGCCTGTACATGCTGTAGTTTAGAAGAATGGGGGGGACCTCTTGAAAACGTACAGAATAGTGAAAGGCTTGGTGCTAGTGTGTTAATGTGTCTGTAAAGCTGCAGCAATTAAGAATGTTGTTGTTTCATTCCCAGTACATTTGACAATAAGCACGCTTGTTGAGGGACACTTGACTCTCTTCCCAATTATTATGGAGCAGTTGGCTTATCTGAGGCTGAATGTTTACCATATTTACCACATTCCCTTATGATGTCGGAGGGCATTTGTCCTCTTCTATCAATGCTGGCTCACAGAGCAATTACATTACTTACTTGCTTTCCACACATATTCCCTCCACATTTCCTAACTACCTTAGATTCTGCACTCACCTACATAGTAGTAGTAATTAATGGTGGCCAGTTAACCTACCAACTTTAATAAATCTTTGCAAAATGGGAGAAAAACAGAGTGTGTGGAGAAAGTGCAATTACAGGAAGAATGTGGACACTTTGTGCAGATAATACTGGAGATCAGGATTGTTGACACTGAGGCGATTTAACCATACAAGGAAATATTACTATATGTATGGACAAATATATCTATGGCTCATGTCTCCAAGGTCATAAGTAATATGAAAATGAAGACAGTCCTGTAAAAGCTGAACAACAAATGAGGTGATATGGTTGATAATTACAGACTTCATAGGAAGTTCTGGATGAGTAAGAATGAATTGCATTCATAGAATGCAATGAAATATTTAATCATCTGCAAATTTAATCTGACCATTATTGCTTCCAGCTGTTAATACCAGGCTCTGGAATTACTTTCCTGAAATCATTCTGCTACTTCAACTTTGTACCAAAGGTAGATCATTCATCCTTACATCTTCATGGAGCAATGTCGAATTCTGTTAATTTATTTGGGACAATTTTGGGACGTTTTTGATGTGTAAAGAGAAGTTCTTGTGAATTAGACCTGTTTCACTTCTGTCGGAGCTTTTCAAACTCTGGGGAAATAGAGCCACATATTTGTAAAATGGCTATACGTTTAGGGACCTTTAAGATGCCAAGGCAATTGATTTAAGGTGTTTGATGGTGCAAAAATTAGTCGAGGATGGTTCTTCTGAGGAGTAATAATGACCTAAATCTTTTCAACCAATAGTTTGTTGAAATGTAAAGAAATACTGCAACAATTTGCGCATAGCTAGGTCGAACAAAATTTACTGTTTTTGATCAGAAAATCTATATTGTGCAATATTATTTATGGACACGGGAAACTCGCTGGTATCGTTTGCATTGTGCAATTGGTTGGCCTTTTCCAGCAAAACAAATGAATTAGCTGTAACTTGCCTCATCCAAAGGCAACTGTAAGGCCAGTGTTATAAAGTATGAGTGTAATTGTATTCTCAACTATACGGACTGGTCATTAATCATACAAGTTTCTGTATGGAAGTGAATATAGTGTTATTTGGGCAAGGCTAGGAAACAAAATATTTTGCATAAATATCGTGCAACAAATTCCATTAAACTATGAATTGAACCAAACCAATAGAAAAATATAGCATTTTATAAATAAAGCGTTAGGAACAAAATGCAAGGAGATATGAAACATGGATTTATGTAGTACCTTCCACTGGCTCAGGATATTTCGTTGAAATACTTTGCTATGTGAACACAATTTTAATGTAGAAAATTCAACAAACTAATCTGCAATTGTATCTTGTCAAGTACAATTATAGTTGGGATGGGTGTAATCTCTGGCACAATTTTTTTGCATAATGAAATTGACGATATTGCCAAAATGGTGCAACTTCTAAATATACAAATGTAATAGTTGAGATGGCTGCATAAGGTGATTTTATTGGGTAGATTAACACGGTTGTGTAAAGAGTTCAATGAGCAGTACAGAGTGCAACAACTTGGTTGTCTATTCACAAACTGGAATTTATATTGCATTCTGATCTGCGCAAAGATAAGTATACTGTATGTGGACTTGCAATGTTTCTTCATTTTAATCTGAATACTAGCATAATCTTCATAATTTTGCAAGTTCTCAAACTCTAAATAAGATCTTTTTTTTCCAGCATGTAGAAAGGAAAATCCAATATTTGGATTTATAATAAATTAGTACCATGTGAATGTACAGTCCTGATCTTCATTTGCCGATGAAGAGTATGAGTGTTTGATGTACAAAAAAAGGCAGCAATCAACCTCTGAAGAAATAACAAATGAGAATTTTTGTTCTTGGCATAACGCAGCTTAATCTAAAGAAGGGTCTCGACCCAAAATGTCACCCATTCCTTCCCTCCAGAGATGCTACCAGTCCTGCTGAGTTACTCCAGTCCAACCAATGCCCGTCTTGATATCTTTGAAGTTTTGTAGTCCTTTTGTGTCTTTGCAGTTTTGTGATAGTGTGTACAATTGGTCTTCAGAGTTATTAGCACCTTCAAGTGGAAGAACATAATTGAACATTTAAAGCTTTAGACTTTCTCTGGGCTTCGGTAGTTAGTTCACACTGTCTCACTATATCCAAAAATCTGTTATCTTGTATTTTAGTTTTATTATGTTTATTATCTTAGTAGGCAGAGATAAGGGAATGATGCCAGTAACAAATATTCTGGTAGATAAAGACGTAATTGTAGGTTTTTAATTATTTTGTTTTTCCTTTAGCCTTTAATCCCCTCATTTATCTACATTACACGGCAGAAGTGAGTCTAGGTGATCCACACTAGGATTTATGGTCAAAAGCCTTTTGTAATCCTTTTATATCTAATGTATTCCTTTCTCCTTCAACGTGAACCCAGTTTCACATTAAATGCATCAATCAGTTTGCGTCATCTCCTTAGTGTATGGCTAAGTCCTGGATTATAATCACTGGTTCAAATTTTTTTTTTCCCTGCATGTGTACTTTTCATTGGTCTTTAACAAAGAAGCTGCCACTGGAGTCTCAGCTACTTCAGGGAAGAAGTACTTGAGTTCAAACAGAGTAAAAATAAATTGCTGACGAGTAACCAGAAAGGCAATATGTATTAAAAGTAGTTAAATCACTTGATCTAAGTAGAATGCATCCTATGTTGCTGAGTGACTTGAATGTGGTAATTGCAGTTACTGGCTGTAATATTTCAAACATTTGAATTTATGGGAATTGTGAGGAAGATGGTGAAACTGGCTGGTGGAATAGGCAGACATGTGGCAGATGTTTACACAAAAACAGTTTCATTTTGGAGGAAGCACAGGTGAAACAATATAAACTAAAGAGCATAGTTCTTATGATTAGATCGACATGGATCTGGGGGTGTATGTGCTTAAACTTTAAAGAGACAGTTTCCAAATAAGTCACAGAATATTACAGCAAAGAAATCATGATAGTCCTTAAGAAAAAATGAGCTGCAAGTAGTGAGAATTCATAATACATTGCTAGGGTGTTAAGTGTAAGACTTCTCCATTATGGCATTCATATCAACTGGATAAATACCTTCTTAAAAATGCTAAGTTTTATAAAGAGAGGCCAGAGAACTGGGATCAGCTGGATTGATTTTGTTTTCTCTTGCATCCAGTTGGATTTATGTCTGTCTTATGCTTCTGATATCTAGTTTTGGTTTCTCCCTCGAGCAATAACCTTTATACGCGTCATAAGGTCATAAGGAATAGGAGTAGAATGAGGCCATTAGGTCCATCAAGTCTACTCTGCCATTCAATCATGGCTTATCTAGCTCCCTCCGTAACCCCATTCTCCTGCCTTCTCCCCATAACCTCTGACACCTGTACTAATCAAGAATCTAGCTCTGCTGTAAAAATATCCACGGACTTGACCCCACAGCCTTCTGTGGCAAAGAATTCCACAGATCCACCACCCTCTGACTAAAGAAATTTCTCCTCATCTCCTTCCTAAAAGAACATCCTTTAATTCTGAGGCTGTGACCTCTAGTCCTAGACACCCCGAAAACTGCAGAGTTCCAAGTGGAATGTTTCCACAGTTTTGAATAGGTTTAATGTAACTTGTATGTTTTTCAGTTTGATCCTTTTAGAAATGAATCTTAGAACTTAGAACTTTAAATAGCATTTGCCAAGAGTAACGTGCCTGTTTCTAGATCTAGATTATTTGTTCCAAATAATAGACACAAAATGCTAGAGTAACAGCGGGACAGGCAGCATCTCTGGAGAGAAGGAATGGGTGACGAGGTCGAAACCCTTCATCAGTATTGAAATTTCTTTGCCAATTTTATTCAAGTTTATGAAAGTTTGTGGTATTGCTGATATCATGTTGGCTTCCTAAATGGTGAAAGATAGTCGACTCGCTCTCAATTGAATGCTGTTTTCCACCTCCTTTTTCTTTTCTGTTTTGTAGCGAGTTTGCTGTCCTCTTTGCATTTTGTGCCCTGACTTCATATTCATCATTTGTAGTAACTCATTTAAAAAAAAATTATTATATCTACTGCACTTGGCTATAGATTGGAGAATTCAATAAGGTTAGTTAATTCATCTGAATGTCATGTGTTGTGATGGAAAAGATGCATTAACCGCATGTACATTCATAATGCCATCAATTTAATTTAAAGATTAAGAACAATGTTTGTTAAAGCTTTCTAATAATTAGGCTACATGCTAGTTTAATGTTCATAAAGTGGTTAAAGGATGGAAGCAAAACATAAAATGGTGGATTAGAAAAGGCAGCATCACATGGCATTTGGGGTTTGCCTCACTTTATATGGATTTTGAATCTTTTTGATGTTTTTTAAAAATGGCATAGATGGTCATAGCACATTTAATGTTGTAAGCATGGTATAATTTGCAAATGTTTGTTCTTCATCTCTTCTTCATAGGTTTAAAAAAAAAAGAAAGGATTGCTAAATCTTTCTGGTCAGTTTTTTACTTATTTAATGCTTTAAATGTATGTATTTGGTTGTGATAGTGTGAGGTGGTTGTTCCCAGAGCCATGGGAAGAACCACAATTGCCAAATTACGGAAGAAAAATAATTTGTCCCAACACAACCTTTGCTTCATTGCACTTTGCTATTTGTAAATTGGCTGGGGTGTTTCTAATTTTACAATTGTACACCACTGTAAAGTCTCACAAATGGGGAAAAAAACTAAATGAGCAAGACTTGGCTGTTTAGGCGATGGTTGAATTCCAATGTTTCAGATTTTTGGGTTCAAGGATCTTATTTTCCAGGCAACATTTTGCTGAATCTCTCTGCATTGTCTATGTTCCTACCACATCTTACTGTACTGCGCAATCTTCTTTGAAAACGCGAGTTGGATTGAAGAATCTCCTCTTCTACAGTAGGCGCACTTGAGAAGTTTAGTGCTGCTTCCCTAGATTATGCCATCTTCCTTGAGTGTTACAGAGAACTGTCCAAGTTAAGATAAAGTGTTCAGTATGTTACAGAGCACGTGGAATATTTAACTGGCCTCTGTAAAGTTGACGGTGGGCCTTTGTGTTGTCAATGTTCAAGTGAAAGTCAAGTCGCTCGTTGTAACCATTAATGATGAGGTTTTCATTGGAGTGGGGGAATATAAGGTGTTCTGCCGACTGAAAGAAGTTATGCTTATCTGCATATCGTGGGTCCTTGAGAAATGTTTGCAATCACCAGTTTGTCACATTGACTCCAATTTTAGCTGCTGCTATATGATCATCAATTGTTGGCTTTGTACATGGTTTTCCCAGGTGGTGAAGTTTGCAAATTTTTGCTAATGGGCATAATTAATTTGACCATCATTGTTGTCCAACTAGTCCTCATTCTGTTGCAAAGTGAACCTAACAGTCTGACCACAGATTCTTGGACTTGATTTGCTACCTGCGTGCCTGGATGTAGATGTTATCAGTGAAACTTTTCCACTATCTTGGATTATTTAGAGCAGCAGCTTTTAAATGGCCATTAGACCAGGTGCGGACTCGTTGGGCCCATCCCCCAAGGCAACATTCCAACAATGACCCATAGCCCCCAACTGCGCAGACGCGGCTGACGGGTTCCCGTTGTGACGCCAGAGATCCCCGTTGTGACGCGAGTGACGGCAATCCTCCACAACTGTGTGGGCGCGGCCGGCAAGTTCAAAATGGCAATAAGCTGTAATATATAAGATCAATGTGAACACATATCACTCTCCCACTTCAGTCCCCTATTCCCCATCTCCATTATCCTCCCTCTCCCTACCCTCCACCAACCCAACTCTGCTTCCTCCCCTCACCTCCTCCCTCCCCTCTTCCTTCTTCCTCCTCCCCATCTCCATTACCTTGCCATCCCTCTTCCTACCCCATCCTCCTCCTCATCACCCAGCACTCCCTTCCTCTCCTCCTCCCCTCTCCACTCCCTCCTCTCCTTCCCCTACCCTCAATCACTCCCTCCCTCCATAACCCCTCTCCCCTCCCTACCCGCTCTCTCTCTATCACCCTGCTCCCCAATCCTCACCTCCCCATTGCCCTCCTCTCCCTCTATCTCCACTCCCTTCCTCCCCACTCCCTCCTCCTCTCCCTCTATCTCCCCCACTTCCCCTCCCTCTCCGTCCCTACCCCCTCTTCTTATTTATCCCTCTTGCTTCTCACCTTCCCCCAATCCCACCCCCACAATGAAAATAGTGTTTTTTTTTTTAATGAAATCTCCCCCCTATTCCATCCCCCACAATTAAGTTTAATGTCAATAACCACCACCGTGTACTGTTTTGGCGTAGCTCCTGAGGTCACACAGACAGACAGACACAGACAAACAAGTCAAGAATTTTAATAATAGATACATACATATAGATTAGCCGTTTTGTAGATATTCTAGCATTGTAATGCCAGGTATATATCAATTACTGAGCCTGACAGGTTCTATATCCAGTAGTCTTTAGATCTTGTGTTCATGATGAGTGCCACTGGTTTCTGCCATCGTTGGTGTTATAGCTCTGGAGGTGCCAGAACCTAACCTCTTGGCTCCACATAATTTTAAACCAATCTTTCTAACTGCCATTGAGGGAAGCCTCCCCGTACTGCCTTCGCAATAGTTTCATTCCAGACTTTGTGGTCACATCCAACCCAGCAGTCTTGTTATCCCTGAGAATGAAATTGGTGTCGTGTTTCCTAACCTCCTATGCACAATGGTGTTTAGGCTTCATTTAAATTATTGATGGAGGATGATCAGCCTCTTATTGATATCAAATGAGAATTTAGGTACTACAATAATGATATGTGTTAGCAGTGGCATACTGAACCATGACAACTTTGGCCACTTCCCTGATGCAAAATTCTATTATTGTGGCCACAGGCTTTCTCTACTGCTCTGTAATAGGTAGTCAGGAACATGAAATGAAAGTAATTAGAAATAGTGCCCTGTTTGGCGAGTCGAGACAGTCAGGTACAACAAAGTTCTTAATTTTTTTAAAATTAAAATAAAGTGATTACCCGAGTCGATATTAACAGCCAAAATAAACGATGCTCACTCAAACCACATGGAGCTCGAATGAATGGTTTTACAGAAAGCCCGCGAAAATGGTCCCCCGCTCACGTGACCGTGCAAGCCAATAGCGAGTGTTCGACATTACCAGGGCCACCACTAGGTGCTGCTACAGGACCCCCCTTCAGAACCCGAGGTACCGAACGGAGCGGGAGGCTGAACACGGTCGCGTGCTAACAACGGAAGGGGCGGGCGATACAGGTGGGGCTGGCAGAATAGATCCAGGGAACAGTAACAGTGCAGGAACAGAAACAACAGGTGAGAGGGGAACAGGCACACCAGTTGCGACCGGACCAGCCAGTGGCTGCGCCACCACCACCACCACTGGGCTGCCGACATCCAGGTGGACCGGCTTAAGTCTAGCGACAGAGACGATCTCCTCTCTGCCCCCAACGTCCAACTGGAAAATCGCGACGCTGGGACGCAACACCCAGAACGGACCCTCATAGATTCGCTGCAGTGGGGACTGATGCGAATCCTTGTGGATAAACACTAGGCAGTTCTTAAGGTCCAGCAGCACATGCACTGGGGCCGCCCACTATCTCCCGGAGACTCGTCAAAACCGCCAGGGTAGACTCCGGCTGCCCTCGAACCGCAGGGAGGAAATCCCCGGGCTCCCGCAAAGTCGAACCATCTCGCCGGATGATGTATCCAAGTCCGCTTTGGGGGCCGTGTGGATGATTAACAGCGCCCAAGGCAACAGGTCGACCCAGTCAGGACCCGTGAACCGTGCCTTCAGTGCCGATTTAGGTGGCGGTGGAATCGTTCCACAAACCCATTGGCCTGGGGGTGATGCGGTGCAACTGCGCCCCGTATAATTTCGCCAGTGAAGCCCACAATGAGGACATAAACTGAGCCCCCCCCCCCTCCCACTCGGTGGAAATGTCAGCCGGAACCCCGAACCTAGCAATCCAATGGGCCGCGGGAGCCTGGGAAAAAGACGTGGCGGAGGTGTCCGACAGGCCACCTCGTAAACCGATCCACGACCACGAGGAGATGCATGGCACTGTGGGACGGCGGTAACGGACCCACTAAATCCACATGGATATGTTGGAAAAGGCCTGAGGGAACCACGCGCTGGGGCCCATACCTGACGCTGAACCTTGGGTGTCTGGCAGGGGATGCAGGCTCCAGCCCAAGCCGTGACCTGCTTGCGGAGACCCTGCCAGACGAATTTGGCTGCCACCAGCGTGGAAGTCGCCCTGATTGAAGGGTGGGCCATGCCATGGATGGCATCGAAAATCCGGCTGTGCCAACCCGCGGGAACAATGGGGCATGGGCACCCGGTGGAAACATTGCACAGTACCAACACTCCCATGAGACCGAACAGAACGTCAGCCAACCGCAACCCTGAAGCGGCCGTCCTGTAGCCATCCATACCGTCTTCCGAGAGCTCTGCTGCAACAAACTCCATGTAATCCGTACCATGGTCCACGGCCGCCACAGCCTGGAAGGCCTGGTGGGACGGGACAGGGCGTCGCTGACCGTGTTGAACTTCCCGGCCATGTGCTGTACGTCCGTCGTGAACATTAACACGAATGCCAGGTGTCGCTGCTGTCAAGCGGACCAGGGGTCTGACACCTTGGCCAAGGCGAACGTTAAGGGCTTGTGGTCAGTAAAGGCCGTGAACGGCCTGCCCTCCAGGAAGTATCTAAAGTGACAGATGGTCAGGTACAGGGCGAGGAGCTCTTGGTCGAACACGCTGTAGTTGCACTCGGGGGCCTCGGCTGACGGCTGAAAAAGGCTAGCGGCTGCCAGCGGCCATCGATGAGCTGTTCCAATACCCCACCCACGGCCGTATCGGAGGTGTCTACCGTGAAAGCAGTCGAGGCTGTGGCCCGCGGGTGTACCAGCATGGTGGCTTTGGCCAATGCCTATTTTGCGCCGTCGAACGTGGCCTCCGCCTCGCTGGACCACACGAGGTCCCGTGGCTTACCAGCGAGGCACTGAAACGGGGCGCATGATCCTGGCCGCCGCCGCCGGCACGAAACGATGAAACGATCGCGATAGCCCCTACAGACGATCGGCCGAGGCGTTTCCCGCAAACGTGCAGGGGAGGCGGCACAGGCGGGCCTCGGCACCCCAGGGTAGGTGGTAGTAACACCCCTGGCGCTTACCCCGGTCTCCAGCATCCCGCTGCGATGTGGCGATGGCAGTGGAGGGCTGGGCATCTCTGCGGGGCTGCTGGCGTATGGGTGCAGCCACTTGGTTGATGGACCCGCCGTCCTGCTGTTTTGCGAGCCACAATTCGTCGGCCCGCTCGGCGAGCTACATAGGGTCTGTGAAGTCCGACCCGGCGAGCAGCAGGAGGATGTCGTCGGGCATTTGAAAATACCTGCTCGAAAAGCAGGCAGGGTCGTTGGCCATCCACGCGAACATATTGCTCATCAAGGCGGATTGTTTCGCGATCTTGGCGGCTGAGCCCGAAGGCCGGCGGGTCTAGTAGGTAGGGCAGCAACCGCGTGGCTGAGCGCCCCGACCATATAGAAATATCAGGTCGCGTCGGCAAGATATTTCGAAGGTGGAACTGGGCCTCGATGTGGGCGAACCACACTTGAGGCTGCTCTGCCCAGAGAATGGACAGTTTCAGGCCCACGCCGTTTTGCTGGGGGAGCTGGGCGTCGGGGGTAGCGGCAGCTTGCATGTTTGAAGGTCCGAGTACCGATCGGACTAACGGGGGTCACCAGTTTGGCGAGTCGAGACAGACGGGTACAACAAAGTTCTTTTTAAAAAAAACGAAAATAAAGTGATTACCTAAGTCGCTATTAACAGCCAGAATAAACAATGCTCACTCAAACCGCGTGGCGCTCGAATGAATGGTTTTACAAAAAGCCCACGAAAATGCTCCCTCGCTCGAGTGACCGTCGACATTACCAGGACCACTACTAGGTGCAGCTACATTTTCAATCAGCTTTGTAATTTTTGCATCCATTATAGTATTTTAAAATATTAACAATATAATTTCTAGCCATCATGGACCTGGACGTAAATATTTTCGTAGATGTTTCGGTCTGTTTCCTGTTGATCAACCCCTTAAAATATGCCCTCCATGAAGATGTTCTCCCTCCGACCGAAGTTCTGTAAGACCCTCTCTCACGGCTCCTCCGCTGTGATTCTGGCTACTATCTTGGAATGTGACCATGTTCTGACCCTGACCAGACTCAAGGTCCCTGACCCAGATATTTGCCTGTCCATGTTCCTCCATATGTGCTGCCATATGTGCTGCAAGGAAGACCTCCACAGCTGATGACAGAAGAATTATCTATAATAAAGAAAAATCCCCAAACACCAGTCCGACAGATCAGAAACACTCTTCAGGAGTCGGGTATGGATTTGTCAATGACCACTATGCATAAGACTTCATGAACAGGAATGCAGAGGCTACACTGCAAGATGCAAACCACTGTTTAACCCCAAACATAGGATGGCCAGGTTAGTTTGCCAAGAAGTGTAAAGAGAAACCACAATTCTAGAAAAAGGTCTTGTGGACAGATGAGACGAAGATTAACTTACATCAGAATGATGGCAAGAGTAAAGTATAGGGACTGTCCCACAGCGGCGACCTAATCCGCGAGTTCAGAAGAGTTTGCCCTCGACTCAAACTCGCAGCATGATCGACACGTGGTGCTAGGAGATCCTATGAGGTCACTGGAACTCTCCTTCATGCTCGAGGGAAGTTCCCACATGCCCGTGGCCTCTGCTAGGTCGCGGAAATTTTTATAGCATGTTGAAAAATTTTCTGCGAGTAAAATTTGGTCGGCATGGTTCTTTTTAACTCGTAGTGGAGTGGGGTCGCTAATTAGTTACATGCAGTCCAGGGCAGCCGTAGGCAATCTCCTTCGTAGACCGGGCATTTTAATTGGCTCATTGGGGTTTCCAGAACCAAGGAAAACTGACCGGTAGGTAAAATGCCCGCTAAACTTTATTATACTTCTTAAAAGTGTCTCCCTTCTTAAAAGCTTCTCCACTCCTATTCCCCCCATTCTTCTCTCCCCTCCTCCCCCGCTCTCTAAAGGACTTCCCGTACACTGTGCATCCGTCACTGTGCAGCCGTCTGTTCATCGAGGGTGTGAATTTCAGACGGCGCTCCCCTACTTTCCCTGGCCCCTGCCTTTGCGATGTGTTTGTGTGCATATATGTGTGTGTGTGCGGTGGGTCAATCTAGCTCAAGGTTTTCCAGGCGAGTGCCCTCGAGCTTGAAGGTCAAAGACACTCTTCTTAACTAGCTAATTAGGTTGCCACAGTGGGACAGCCCCTTATGGAGGAGAGAAGGAACTGCCCAAGATCCAAAGCATACCATCTCATCTGTGAAACAGGGTGGTGGGGTGTTATGGCCGGGGGTCCAAACGAAATGCCGTTTCTGCAGCCATACATTACACACAAATAGACCCCAGACACAACATAATTACATTTAACATAAACATCCATCACATAACTGTGATGGAAGGCCAAAAAAACTTATCTCTCCACTGCACTCTCCCCCCCCCCGATGTCAAAGTCAAAGCCCCCGGCTGGTGATGGCGATTGTCCCGCGGCCATTGAAGCCACGCCGGGTGGTGCGAGGTCGCACACCGGGTCCTGGTGTTGGAGCCCCCGGTGTGTGCTCGCAAAGTCCCGCGGCCGTTCCAGCCGCGCGGGGCAATGGTGTTAGGCCCCGCTCCAGGAGCTCTTCGACCCCGCAACACGGGCGGGAGAATTCGCCGTTGCAGGAGCCCGAAAAGCGGTCTCCCTCCAGGGAGCAGCGCGGGGTCGTCCGAGCCGTCCGCAGACCCGCAGTAGCAGCCTCCGACTCAGCAGCAGCAGCGGCAGCAGCAGCGCTCCTCCACCGCTCCACCCGCTCCGGTCTCGGCCAGCTCCGCGACGGCAACGGTGAGTCGGCACCAGAGTCCCCGGCTTCTTCCCGTTGGAGGCCGCTCCTCGTTGCGGCCTCAACGACACCTGAGACCCGACGAGAAAAGGTCCCATGTGATCCAGGAACTATGCCCAAACGGTACACGGTAGAGCTAAGATCTTAGCACCACCTTACTCATCTTTGTCCAATGGTCGTTCCTGTCAAGTTTCTTTCAGATTTGATGTTATATTTCACAAGTTATCCATGATTTTTAAGTTTAAAAATTAAAGTTTAAAAAGGTTTTTACTGCTAAGTGCTTGCTGGCCCAGCTTGCAACAAACTTCCATACAAATTTGCAATGCAGGAACGCACTGTGCTTCCACCACGTTTTCAACTGAACAGGAGCTATAACGTCACAATGGGATCTCACAGGCCTCTACCTGACATTTGCAACTATGTTACTTACTCCGGCTCCTGGTTGTAAGTGCTTGAACAGGAGGGGGAGGGTTAATTGGTATTGGAATTGGAAGTGCTGCGGCAGGCAGGGTAAGTGAAATTACAATTTTCTTTTAAAGTCCAGTGCTGGGGGAGGCAGGGTAGTTGTGCAATCTTACTTTGGGGAATGGGTTGAGTTGGGGGACCATGCGTCCCGCGGGGGGTACGAGTTAGTGGTGGAATATTGCGTTGGGGTACCAGGCCTCCCGTGTGACGGACTCAAAGGGTCCCATTTGGTCTAGTATATAATAAAATTAGAAAAAGCCGAAGATAATCCTGTTTTGTCTTTGCTGTTTTTTACGCAGTATCCTCTCTCCCAGGTTGAGTGATTGCTCTGCTTTTTTAATCGTTAAGCACGACTAGCTTCCTTTAATTCTCTCATCGTTCTGACTCCAATCGGCTTTGGCTAGTTATATTGCTTATATTACTGCAATGAAATTTGACACAAAGTTTAAGGAACTTCTGAAATTGAGTTACTGGATTATTAAATATGGATGGTTGTAATATACTTTTTCAGAGGATGGGATCTGCATTTAACCAATTTAAACCAAAGACGTACAGGTTTGTAGGTTAATTGGCTTGGTAAATGTAAAAATTGTTCCTTGTGGGTGTAGGATGGTGTTAATATGCAGGTAGGATCGCTGGTCAGCACAGACCCAGTGGACCGAAGGGCCTGTTTCAGCACTGTATCTCTAAACTAAACTAAATACTTGAGGAAGACTCTCGACCCGAACCGTCATTCATTCCTTCTCTCCAGAGATGCTGCCAGTCCTGCTGAGTTACATCAGCATTTTGTGTCTATCTTCGGTTTAAACCAGCATCTACAGTTCCTTCCTGCACATTAAATACTTTATTGCCTGGTTTAATTTTTTGTTATATTTTTGTATTTTTTCCCCATTTGAATCCCTTTATTTTATGATTTCTATATATTGACATATAGGTTACTGAACTAAATTTAAGATAATTGGGAAAATAATTGGTGGGGAAATTAGGTCTTTATGTGCAGTATGTTATAATTTAGATTAAACAGTCTGTTGGGTGGTGGAAACATTTCAATAGGAAATTACTTAAATACTTAAAATGAATGTAATAGACGAGTGAGACTAATTACATAACTCTTATCAAAGAGACATCCCAGGAATAACAAGCTGCATTCCCTAATGGTTGGCTGCAAAGATCTTTGCTTTTTTCACACTTTTAAGTTAGAAAATGCACTTCAGCTGATTAAAGGTGTCTCAATTGATCGGAAGAAATATAAAGTTTGTTTTGTATTGGACAATAATTAAAAATTCTAGTTTGCTAGGTTAAAACGTCTATTCTTTTGCATTGTTCAATTAAACCTTGGAAGGAATTATGCCTGTTTATTGCCCAGGAATGGAATTTCACTAAATGTACATAACTGGGCCCTCATGGACCCCAATCTCCATTACCATGCCATAGGTTTATTCTTTTTTAACATATCTGCATTGGGTTTGTTTACAACTTTACTCTTTTGAAACCAGCTGCACCAATTATAAAGGAAGACAAAAGTTCACGATTCTTAAATGGATTGAATCAGAGTTACCATGCCTTGCATCCTTTCAAGTATTACTAAGCCCAATTTTATTTCACTTTCTATTTGGTGTTAATGGATTTTGATTTTGATTTACCAATCTCAAACTGACACAGGCAAACAAGTGAAGGGATGATGAAATTAAACAAAATCTATAAACTTTAAAGATTTGTTTTGTACTGATAATCGTTCGAGTGTGGACCTAACTTGCTTACGATTGTATGTTGTACACAGTAAATCAGAATGCCTCCCTTTAATCAATTGAGAATGAATGCCAATGTGCAATGAATTTCAGCTTATGACAAAAGAAGTAGTTAATATAACTTGATGAATGTTGTGTTACATAGCAACCACTTTATTGTGATTCTGCAGCTTTTCTTTTGAATAGCGGGGTGATAGAATGCACTTGATATGACAGCATAAGAATATAAAACATAGCTATAGGTTTATTGTGAAAACTGCTGATCTTTGCATTAACTTTACATTCTTAATTCTCCACTTATTGTTAATTCTGGTTTATGAAAATAATTCAAAAGAACTTATTTTTTGTGTGTACCTTAAATCCCTTGATGTTTAGTACTTGTATGGCAGTTAATACACCTTTCATTGATTGGAAATGTTGTCCATCAAATGCTCACTTATGTCAGATTTGCAACTGGTCTAAAATCACACATTTTGGGTCTCCTTACCTAAAAAAATAGTTTAAAAATTGGTACAAAGGAGATTCTTATCCCAGGAATTAGCCAGTGAAAGGTGTTGAGCCCAGTATAGATCAGCCATGATCATAATAAATGGTGGGGCAAGCTAGAAGGGTGTGAAGGCGTCCTGTTTTTAATTTTTAGACATGTTTGTTTTTGGGTTAGCATCTTAAGTAGTCTTTAAATTCAATCAACGTTGAACTAAAATAATCTAATGGGAAATTTGTATTAATTCTCTTTACATGAATAGCGTATCATAGTACTGTAGTAGCTTAATTGCAATGTAACTGATTAAAAGTAATTTTTTTTACTTTTAGAAGTGAATTTGTCCAATCTTTGCACAAGCATGCATGATACGGTTGGTGTATGGGATGATTGCTGGTCGGCGCAGACTCAGCAGTCCACACTACTGCTAAAATTTAAGAAAAAGTGAAAGTATTTTTGTAACATTGAAAGTGGTGTCTTTTGTAAATGCACATTTTTGTTCTATTGAATGTAGTTGCAGCTTTAAAACTGAGTGTTTAAGAATATTCTCTGGTTTAAGAGCTTTCCCTTCTGTTAGCTCGTTGTGGTATTAAAGCTTTCTGTGAGGATTTGTTTATGAAGTGGAATTACGATTAGCAGGCTAGAAGCAAAGCCAAGTATGCACATACTCACAGATATTAGTGTGTGTTATTTCTGAGTGCCAGATGTACAGTGAACATTTATTGCAATGCACAGTTTGATATTAATCACATAATCACCCTGTTGATTATTTTGGTCATGACTGTACTTGTTGTGTGGAAAGAGACAAACTACAACCTGAAATTCTGATATTAATAAAAAAGGAAGTTGTTGCCATCAGGATGCTGTTCATTGAACACCTACATCAGGATGCTGTTCATTGATTTCAGCACTGCCTTTAACACTGTCATCCCCGCTAGCTTGATCACCAAACTCAGCGGACTTGGCATCTCCACCTCCCTCTGCAATTGGACACTGGATTTCCTCACCAACAGACCACAGTCTGTTAGGGTCAACAACCTCACCTCCTCCACTATAACACTGAACACCAGCGTGCCACAGGGCTGTGTGCTCAGCCCTCTCCTCTACTCCCTCTTCACCCATGACTGCACCCCTAAGAATGGATCCAACGCCAACATTAAATTTGCCGACGACACCACGGTGGTAGGACTGATCAGTGACAACGACGAGTCAGCCTACAGGGATGAGGTCCAGCACCTGACAACCTGGTGTGCCAACAATAACCTCGTCCTCAACTCCAAGAAGACGAAGGAAATTATTGTTGACTTCAGGAAGATCAGAGGGGGCAGACATACCCCCATCCATATAAACGGGACTGAGGTGGAGCGCGTCTCCAACTACAAATTCCTCGGGGTACACATCTCGGAGGATCTGTCCTGGTCCCTCAACACCTCCAAGCTGATCAAAAAGGCGCAGCAGCGCCTTTACTTCCTGAGGAGGCTCAAGAAAGCTCACCTGTCCCCCCAGATCCTGACCAACTTTTACCGCTGTACCATCGAAAGCATCCTGACCACCTGCTTCACGGTATGGTACAGCAGTTGCACCGTAGCGGACAGGAAGGCACTACAACGGGTGGTGAAAACCGCACAGTACATCATCGGTGCCCCGCTCCCTGCCATGGATGCCCTCCACCGAAAATGGTGTCTGAGACGGGCCGGGAAGATCATCAAAGACCCCTCCCACCCCAACCATGGACTGTTTGCCCTCCTCCCATCAGGGAGGCGGTACAGGAGCCTCGAGTCTCATACTAGTAGGATGAGGAACAGCTTCTACAACAACACTATCACATTGCTGAACTCTGAGTCCCGCGGATAGATTTCTCCAGTCTCTCCGTCCACATTGTTTGCTTATTCTGTATTTTTATTTCTATATTGCACTATTACTATGGACTGCCGCTAAACTGCATTTTGTTGTACACATACTTGTATTTGTGCAATGACATTAAAGTTGAATTGAATTGAATGTTCTGTGCAGTCTGAGTTTCTCTGTATATGTTGCACGTAAATATGTCTGTCAAAAGTGTTTTTTGTTTTATGCATTCAAAATGCGGCCCTTGGGTACAATTGTTTTAGAAATAAATCATTTAATAACATAATTAAAGCGGAGTTTTGTTCTCAATATAATGTAATCTCTTGACTCTTGAATCTGGTAGTGACTATTCATACTTTTAATAAACAATGAATTGATAATGGCATTTATGTCTGGTTTCAGACATGGTATGACTGTTGTGAGCCACCTGATAACACCAGACAGTGCAATTTCACTCCTTCAATTCCTTCCTGACCATGTAGATCTAGCATTTGATGTAGTCCAGCAAGTTGGTCTAATAAATTAACCACATTAATCATACTTCTGCTTGTATGATTGTGTAGAAAATAATTAACTGTACGCCTTCCGGAGGTGCCGCAGCGGCAGGCGCCTTCTGGAGGTGCAGAATCGAGGCAGGAGGGCAGAGCCTCACGGGCCGAGTAAGCCCGCGGCTGGCCCTTGGCTCTGTGGAGCCCGCAGCTGTGTCGGCGTCACGGAGATGTCCAGAGAGGTCCCGGCGGCAATAGTGGCGAGGTCGGTGTGGCAGTTGTTGATGGCTCCAACTGATGGGCGATGACGGACATGTGGAAGTGAGGATGTCGCTGCCGGGTAATGGAGGACCCGGCACGGTGGGGCCGCTGTGAGGGAGCGGGAAGAACAATGGGGAACCAGCGTGGTGGGACTGCCATGATGATGGGGGTGTTGGGGAGAACAAAGGGGGACCTGGCATGGGGGTACTTTGTAACTTTGCAAGCACCCTTATGGGCAACTATTTGCATACCTTGGGTATGCAAGCAAAAAAATTCACTGGGACTTGTCATATGTGGCAATAAAGTATTCAATTCGGTTCAATAGAGGCACCAGAAGGTTTACTAAATCTAAATGAATTTAAGTTTATAATGGTTTGGAAATCTTGCGCATCCCTATACTAATGTCATTGAATTTTACAGAATCTGTCTTCTGATCGTTACTGATTCATTAACTGTTAGCTTTGTCTGTATTGCTTACTCTATGTTAACGGCTAACTTTTCTTAAAGCACCCTGATACAAAAAGTTAGCTGCTTATTTGTGATGTAAGTTGTCAGCTGTACTGCCTTCTGGAGGAGAATAATTGTAATTACAGCCAGCTACTCCAGCCCATCATGACCTGCTTCGAAAAACAACACTAAAGATTGATGTGTTCAAGAAGGAACTGCAGATGCTGGAAGATCGAAGGTACACAGAAAATAGGGGTACACAACCCCTATTTCCTTCACTCCATAGATGCTGCTGCACCCGCTGAGTTTCTCCAGCATTTTTGTGTACTAAAGATTGATGATAGACACAAAATGCTGGACTAACTCTGCGGGTCAGGCAACATTTGTGGATAGTAGGACTGGTGGCATTTTTGGTCGAGACTGTTCGTCAGTCGGGAGAGGGAGACAGACATGGAAGGGTAAATTGTGAAAACGAGATATCAAAGGGGACGAAGGTCAAGGAAAATGTAGAATCTATCATTGTTAGCTAAGGGAAGGTGACAACGAAGCATACAAGGATAAAATGTAATAAGGAAAGTCAAATTGATTGGAGAACTAGGATGGCAGATGGAGAGGGAGGGAAAGCAAGGGTTACTTGCAGTGAGAGGTCGATATTCATACCGCTCGGTTGTAAGCTAACCAAGTGAAATATGAGGTGCTGTTCCTACAATTTTCATTGGCCTCGCTCTGACAGTGGAAGAGACCCAGTATGGAATTGGGAGGGGAAATTAAAGTGTTTAGCAACCGGGAGATCATGTAGGTTTAGGCGGACTGAACGGAGGTGTTCAGTAAACGATTGGCAAGCCTGCGATTGAAGAAACTGCAGGCGCTGGTTTACACCAAAGATAGACATAAAGCTGGAGTAACAGCGTGTCAGGCAGCATCTATGGAGAAAAGGACTAGGTGATGTTTGGGGTCGAGATCCTTCAGACTGAAAGTCAGGGGAAATTGAAGAAGAGAGAAGGAACTGCCCAAGATCCAAAGATATCACCTCATCTGTGAAACACGGTGGCGGGGGTGTTATGGCCTGGGCATGTATGGCCGCCGAAGGTACTGACTTATCTTCTTTGATGATACAACTGCTGATGGTAGTAGCATAATGAATTCTGAAGTGTATAGACACATCCTGTCTGCTCAAGTTCAAACAAATGCTTCAAAACGCACTGGCCGGCGGTTCATTCTACAGCAAGGCAATGATCCCAAACATACTGCTAAAGCAATAAAGGAGTTTTTCAATGCTAAAATATGGTCGATTCTTGAGTGGCCAAGTCAATCACTCGATCTGAACCCAATTGAGCATGCCTTTTATATGCTGAAGAGATAACTGAAGGATACTAGCCCCAAAAACGAGCGTAAGCTAACGATGTCTGCAATACAGGCCTGGCAGAGCATTACCAGAGAAGACACCCAGTAACTGTTGATGCAGTCATTGCATGCAAAGGATATGCAACACAAGACTAAACATGACTACTTTCATTTACATGACATTGCTGTGTCCCTAACATTATGGTGCCCTGAAATGGGGGGGGGGGGATGGGGGGGGGGGGGGGGGGGGGGAGGGATGGGGGGGGATATGTATAAACAGTGCTGTAATTTCTACATGGTGAAACCAAAATATATAACAATGGCCTTTATTTAGGTATGTTACAAAACCTACCTGAATCGTCATTGGGAATCTGCCCACAGCCAGGTCCGCGATTTTGGCGCTGTTTGGAGGGGGCGGGTTTAAAACGCGATTTTTACTAGGCTGTACTAATCGCAGATGTTCAGCCTAGTAAATCATTAACGAAAAATCGCTGCAAGACCCGGTCGCAAAAGGTATTATTAGTTTTATAGGCCTCGAATAATAGTTATAATAATTTTAAAATTACTGTCTCATTCCGCAACCTCTCGCAGCCCCAGGGTTTTATAAAGCAAACAATTAAAGGTATGTACCTTATTTTTACATTAAATGGGGCATATATATAACCCTATATATCAAGTTATCTATAGCGAGTAGTTCATTTTGGGCTTTTTATATCCCGCAGTATTTTTCTCGGCATTTGAGGGCACTAATCCAGCGCGATGTCAATGTTCTAAACCAGCGCGTTCACATGAACCCACTAGAAAGCCGATTTAAATGGGCATTTATTTACAGCAATTGAACACTAAATTCCTTCCATTTGGCCTATAAATTAATGTAAATTAGATATAAAAATCATGTTATATTGTGAATTATTTGTGAATAATCTTTGGACACTTAGGCTATTTAAAAATGTTAATCTTTCCTTAAGAAATGGGCTTTTGACTATCCAAGATCACAGCTTTTTTGTAATGTCCATTGAAAATCAATAGGGAACAAGATGCTAATTTCCGAGTATGAAAATGGCCATAACTTTTTTAATACTTGAGATATGAAAGTGAATTTGGTGTCAAATTAAACATTGTTATGCTTTATCTGATGGGATAAATTGCAGACTTGATTTTTAAAATCTCAAAATTTTGTAACATTGCTACTTTATTAAAATCTGACAATGTGCACTTTAACCACCACAGATTTTATTTTCTATTCCGAATCTCAAATTGTGGAGTACAGAGGCAAATAAATAAATGATGGGTCTTTGTCCCAAACATTATGGAGGGCACTGTAACTGCCCATTCTGTACCTGTTCAAACTTCCAGGCCTTTATCTCAATTTGCTGCCTTCCACTTCCTGTAATAACTCAAAAAATGGAGTGGAATAACAAGAGCGTATTTGGGTCCAAAAGCAGGCAGAGTCAGGAGAAGTGTTTTGAGGATTAAGGAAGTGTAGAGGAATTAAACAAATGTTATGATTTCCCAGAAGAGACAAATTTCCCAGAAAGTGTGTAGGAAAGAACTGCAGGTGCTGGTTTAAATCAAAGGTAAAATGCTGGAGTAACTATTGACTGGAGTAAATTCCCCAGAAATATTGGAGCATCAAGGGTTCTGTACAAATGAGGAAATAAATTAGTATTGGTAAAGACCTAAAAGTTTGAGCTTGTAAACTGATCAAATTTCAAGGTCCCAAATGGTCTACATCCAAGAGCTTTAACATAGTTCACAGTGGAAACAGACGATTCGGTACTCATCATCCTCAAGTTTAATGTGTTCTGGAATGGTTCCTGCAGATTACAATTATGATCCCACACTTTATAAAAAGAGGTAGCGAGAAAATCAGGAATTACTGACCTGTTAGCCTGGCAGGGAAAATGCAAATGCAGGAAATAATATGACCGAGCTGAGTTGACATGAAAGGAGAATATTAATTAACTAACTGGAGTTTTTTGATGTAGAGTAAACGAAGGAGAATCAGTAGATGTGGTCCATTTGTGTTTCAGAAGGCTTTTGTTAAGGTTCCACAGAGGAAGTTGCTGAACAAAATTGAACCGTGTAGAATTAGAGAGTAATTTTCCTGCGTGGATTGAAATTGATTAACGAATAGCAACCCTTTGGTTGTCAAACTGTGACTAATTGATACTCCAGAGATAAGTTAGTGGTGTTGTCCCAATATGTGTAACTGTTATCACTGACTTGGCTGTGGGGGCTAAATAATAATAATAATAATAAATTTTATTTATTGGGCGCCTTTCAGACACCTTACATAGATTAACAGGAATATAAACATATAATCAGAATAAAATAAATAATAAAGACATCACAGAAACACAAATTAAAAACAGAATTCAGTCCAAAAACAAAAAATCAAAAACACAATGTGAAGAGAGAATGACATGTCCAACTTTGCTGATGACACAAAACTTTAGTACAATTGTAAGTAGTGATGAGAGTGTGTCAATATGGCACAAGGAGTACAATGCAAAGTTATTTACTTTGGTAGAAATACAAAAATGATGAGATTAGTGTGAGATTGTGAAGAGTAGTGCAAAAGGACCAATGTTTTGTACACAAAAAGGAAATGTGCAGCAGTACCAGTTACTGGAAGTTAGAATGCAATCTTCCAGAGCCCTGTTTTTCTTCTTTTCCTTCACCTCGTCTAATGCTTTATTCATTTAACTTCGTGCTGTGTTTCCAGGATTTTCCATCAATGACCTACTTTGAAGGAAATATTTTGTCATCTGGGTGAATGATGCAGATTTTAAACTGCAGTTCACATCAGCAGAAATTACTTAAGTTAGTATTCAGTGGCCTGAGCTCCAAAAACACAAATTTAAATGCATCCTGGCAGCTGTATGTTTAAATTCAAGTCATTGTAAGATTTATTTAAAATAGATTTAGTCTTGATGACGTAACTATTGGGTGGTAGTTATCCATATATAAAGGTTAGTGCAATGTTGACCAAGTGCTTCAGGTCTGGAACAGGACAATTTAGATGTCCTTTTTTTAAAAAGCTGCTTCAATATTTTACTTGTTTTAATTTTCCACCTCCCTCCATACCGCTTCCTCCACTTTGTTCCATCCAGCTTTCATCCGCTGCCCCTCCAACCCCTTTCTGCCCCACCTGCCTCTCTCTCCCTCTCGCCCTTTATTGCTCACAGGCAGTGTAGCCATCACAAGCACGAGGTAAAATGCAGTCTTCCTGTAAATTGAATGCAAGATTCAATGTACAGTTTATTTAGAGGATTGCTTTATTGTGGCATCAACTTTATGCCCTTTTTTACATGTACTTGTACATTTGCTCTTTTCTATTCAGCAATGTTGGCCTGCAATTTGCTGCAGTGTTGAAACGTGTTTGTTCATTCTTTCTAAATCCTGAAATCGCAATGATTGAAGAATGCATGGTTGATCCCATTGTTAACTGAGGTCCCAAATGTAATTGCAAAAGTTACATGCAGCATTTGTTTTCAAGCTTAAATGTTGTTCTTGAGATCCATCTTTCCAAGAAGGTCCAGTCTATCATATGTGGTTCTTTTAATATATGCCATGAAGCTATTTAATTTGCAGCTACAAAGGTGCACCACAAAACAATTTAAACAGATTAGATGACATCTATTGGTTTCTGATAATTAAATCTAAAGATAGATGAAGTGTAGCATGCAGCTGTTAATGCATGGGTGTACAATGAGTGTATGTGGGAAATGGTGAACAGTCAAAGACTGAGTAGTCATATTATCCACTGTTTATGCTTGCCGTGACATATATAATTAGATTTTCAGAACAAATTGGCAAAGGTAAAGTTATTAAAATGTGTGTATGTCATCAGTTTCATCACAAATCCAGACTAATTGTATAATTTCATGCTCTGTTGCAATTAACAAAGTAAACCATCAAAAGGATCCTGACCCGAAACACCCTGTCCATTTCCTCCCCAGATGCTGCCTGACCCGTTGAGTTCCTGTAGCACTTTGTGGTTTAAACCAACAAAACAGATGAGTTCAAGTTGATGTTAAACCAGTGTTTTTTTCAAGTCAAGTTTAGTTTATCGTTTTAGTTATATTGCGCCTTGAATATTATTCTAGTTTTCACTAAAATAAACTAAAAATGATATATTCAAATAATCCAGCAAATTGTATAGTAAGACTTGTAGGATTGTGACTTCATCACCGGAGAGTAGAGGGTTAACACAATTAAAGTTTGAAGAGTTCATTTTGTACAAATTCATTTAATTACACTTGTGTATATTTAGTGGTTGACACAAAATGCTGGAGTAATTCAGTGGGACAGGCAGCATCTCTGGAGAGAAGGAATGGGTGACGTTTCGGGTCGAGACTCTTTTCAGACTGATGTCAGGGGAGTGGGTGGGACAGAGATAGAATGTGGTCGGTGACATTAAGACTAATGGGAGAACCTAGAAGGGAGAGAGGATGGAGAGAGAGGGAAAGCAAGTGGATGACCTCCGGTTCCTACGAGAAACTGAGTCGTTCCTCGACATGTCCTACAGTACGATTGTTACACCTAAGGTACTGGAAGAGAGAAGGTGGGAGACAGTGAGAAAGGGAGGGAAGCATGGAATGCCAACGTCCCCGGGTGGTGTACCTCTTGTAAACAGGTTCATCCGCTTAGAAGCTGTTGGGACAGAAGACGTGAGCGGTGGACTGGCTTGCGATGCGAATAGGGCTGTTGAGCCAAAACCAAAAAGGCCTAAGGCAGGCAAGGCCATTGTAGAGGGAGACTCCATTGTGAGAGGTACGGACAGGGGTTTCTGTGGCAACAGACGGGATGCAAGGATGGTGTGCTGCCTTCCCGGTGCCAGGATCCAGGATGTCACGGACAGAGTGCAGAAAATCCTCAAGGGCGAAGGTGAACATCCGGAAGTGGTAGTGCATGTCGGCACAAACGATGTCGGAAAGAAGGGGATGAATATTCTGCAGCGTGACTTCAGAGAGCTCGGAAAAATGTTGAAAAGCAGGACCTCCAGGGTTGTTATCTCCGGTTTGCTTCCAGTTCCCCGTGCTAGCGAGTGCAGGAACAGGGAGATGCGGGACCTGAACGTGTGGCTGAGGAACTGGTGCACGGGGCAGGGATTTAGATTCTTAGATCACTGGGATCTGTTTTGGGGTAAGGGGGAACTGTACAAAAGGGACGGATTGCATCTTAACAGGTGTGGGACCAGCTTTCTGGCAGGCAGGTTTGCCACTGCTACATGGGTGGCTTTAAACGGAATAAGGGGGGTGGGGTGTTGAATGGGATAGTGGAGGATGGAGTTAAAGGGAAAGGGTTTCTTAAATGTGTGAGCGTAGAGACCGAGGGGTGTAAAATGAGGGTAGAAGAAATAGGTAGCAAGGTGAAAAGTAAAAGTGGCAGGCAGACAAAACCAGGGCAAAAATCAAAAAGGGCCACTTTTCAACATAATTGTATAAGGGGTAAGAGTGTTGTAAAAACAAGCCTGAAGGCTTTGTGTCTCAATGCAAGGAGCATTCGTAATAAGGTGGATGAGTTGAATGTGCAGATAGCTATTAATGACTATGATATAGTTGGGATCACGGAGACGTGGCTCCAGGGTGACCAAGGCTGGGAGCTGAACATCCAGGGATATTCAATATTCAGGAGGGATAGACAGAAAGGAAAAGGAGGAGGGGTAGCATTACTGATTAGAGAGGGGATTAATGCAATGGAAAGGAAGGACATTAGTTTGGAGGATGTGGAATCGGTATGGGTAGAGCTGCGAAACACTAAGGGGCAGAAAACGCTGGTGGATGTTGTGTACAGGCCACCTAACAGTAGTAGTGAAGTTGGAGATGGTATCAAACAGGAAATTAGAAATGCGTGCGACAAAGGCAAAACAGTTATAATGGGTGACTTCAATCTACATATAGATTGGGTGAATCAAATTGGCAGGGGTGGTGAGGAAGAGGATTTCTTGGAATGTATGCGTGATAGTTATCTAAATCAACATGTAGAGGAACCAACGAGAGAGCAGGCTATTTTAGACTGGGTATTGAGTAATGAGGAAGGGTTAGTTAGCAATCTTGTTGTACGTGCCCCCTTGGGCAAGAGTGACCATAATATGGTTGAGTTCTTCATTAGGATGGAGAGTGACATTGTTAATTCAGAAACAATGGTTCTGAACTTAAAGAAAGGTAAATTTGAGGGTATGAGACGTGAATTGGCCAAGATTGACTGGCAATTAATTCTAAAAGGGTTGACGGTGGATATGTAATGGAAGACATTTAAAGGCTGCATGGATGAACTACAAAAATTGTTCATACCAGTTTGGCAAAAGAATAAATCAGGGAAGGTAGTACATCCATGGATAACAAGGGAAATCAGGGATAGTATCAAAGCGAAGGATGATGCGTACAAATTAGCCAGAAAAAGCAGCATACCGGAGGACTGGGAGAAATTCAAAGACCAGCAGAGGAGGACAAAGGGCTTAATTAGAAAGGGAAAATAGATTATGAAACTGGCAGGGAACATAAAAACTGACTGCAAAAGTTTTTATAGATATGTGAAAAGAAAGAGATTAGTTAAAACAAATGTAGGTCCCTTGCAGTCAGAAACAGGTGAGTTGTTCATGGGGAACAAGGATATGGCAGACCAATTGAATAACTACTTTGGTTCCGTCTTCACTAAGGAAGACATAAATAATTTGCCGGAAATAGCAGGGGACCGCGGGTCAAAGGAGTTGGAGGAATTGAGTGAAATCCAGGTTAGCCGGGAAGTGGTGTTGGGTAAATTGAATGGATTAAAGGCCGATAAATCCCCAGGGCCAGATAGGCTGCATCGCAGAGTACTTAAGGAAGTAGCTCCAGAAATAGTGGATGCATTAGTAATAATCTTTCAAAACTCTTTAGATTCTGGAGTAGTTCCTGAAGATTGGCGGGCAGCAAACGTAACCCCACTTTTTAAGAAGGGAGGGAGAGAGAAAATGGGGAATTACAGACCAGTTAGTCTAACATCGGTAGTGGGGAAACTGCTAGAGTCAGTTATTAAAGGTGGGATAGCAGCACATTTGGAAAGTGGTGAAATCATTGGACAAAGTCAGCATAGATTTACGAAAGGTAAATCATGTCTGACGAATCTTATAGAATTTTTCGAGGATGTAACTAGTAGCGTGGATAGGGGAGAACCAGTGGATGTGGTGTATCTGGACTTCCAGAAGGCTTTCGACAAGGTCCCACATAAGAGATTAGTATACAAACTTAAAGCACAAGGCATTGGGGGTTCAATATTGATGTGGATAGAGAACTGGCTGGCAAACAGGAAGCAAAGAGTAGGAGTAAACGGGTCCTTTTCACAATGGCAGGCAGTGACTAGTGGGGTACCGCAAGGCTCAGTGCTGGGACCCCAGCTATTTACAATATATATTAATGATCTGGATGAGGGAATTGAAGGCAATATTTCCAAGTTTGCGGATGACACTAAGCTGGGGGGCAGTGTTAGCTGTGAGGAGGATGCTAGGAGACTGCAAGGTGACTTGGATAGGCTGGGTGAGTGGGCAAATGTTTGGCAGATGCAGTATAATGTGGATAAATGTGAGGTTATCCATTTTGGTGGCAAAAACGGGAAAGCAGACTATTATCTAAATGGTGGCCGATTGGGAAAAGGGGAGATGCAGCGAGACCTGGGTGTCATGGTACACCAGTCATTGAAGGTAGGCATGCAGGTGCAGCAGGCAGTAAAGAAAGTGAATGGTATGTTAGCTTTCATTGCAAAAGGATTTGAGTATAGGAGCAGGGAGGTTCTACTGCAGTTGTACAGGGTCTTGGCGAGACCACACCTGGAGTATTGCGTACAGTTTTGGTCTCCAAATCTGAGGAAGGACATTATTGCCATAGAGGGAGTGCAGAGACGGTTCACCGGACTGATTCCTGGGATGTCAGGACTGTCTTATGAAGAAAGACTGGATAGACTTGGTTTATACTCTCTAGAATTTAGGAGATTGAGAGGGACTCTTATAGAAACTTACAAAATTCTTAAGGGGTTGGACAGGCTAGATGCAGGAAGATTGTTCCCGATGTTAGGGAAGTCCAGGACAAGGGGTCACAGCTTAAGGATAAGGGGAAATCCTTTAAAACCGAGATGAGAAGAACTTTTTTCACACGGAGAGTGGTGAATCTCTGGAACTCTCTGCCACAGAGGGTAGTTGAGGCCAGTTCATTGGCTATATTTAAGAGGGAGTTGGATGTGGCCCTTGTGGCTAAGGGGATCAGGGGGTATGGAGAGAAGGCAGGTACGGGATGCTGAGTTGGATGATCAGCCATGATCATATTGAATGGCGGTGCAGGCTCGAATGGCCGAATGGCCTACTCCTGCACCTAATTTCTATGTTTCTATGAAAGCAAGGGCTATTTGAAGTTAGAGAAGTCAATGTTAATACCGTTGGGGTGTAAGATACCCAAGCAAAATAAGAGGTGCTGTACCTCCAATTTGCACTTGGACTTGCTCTGACAATGGAGGAGGCCCAGGACAGAATGGTCAGATTGGGAATGGGAGGGGGAGTTAAAGTGCTGAGCAACTGTGAGATCAGGTAGGTTAAGTCAGACTGAGCGGAGGTGTTCAGCGAAGTGATCTCCAAGTTGACACCTGGAACAGTGGATAAAGTAGTTGAGGTTGGAGGAGGTGCAAGTTAACATCTACCTTACCTGAAAAGACTGTTGGGGTCCTTGGATGGAGTTGAGGGGGGAGGTAAAGGGACAGGTGTTGCATCTCCTGCGGTTGCAGGGGAAAGTAGGGGGAGGGGGTAGTTTGGGTTATAAGGGACGGGTTAACCAGGGAGTTGCGGAGGGAACAGTCTCTGCAGAAAGCAGAAAGGGGTGGAGATGGGAAGATGTGGCCCGTAGTGGGAACCCGTTGGAGGTGGCAAAAGTGTTGGAGGATTATATGCTGTATGCGACGACTGATGGGGAGGAAGGTGAGGACAAGAGGGACTCTGTCCTTGTTGCGAATGGGGGGAGGCGGAGCAAGAGCAGAGCTGTGGGATATAGAGGAGACTTTAGTGAGAGCCTCTCATCTATAATGGAAGTGGAGAACCCCCGTTTCCTAAAGAATGAGGACAACTCTGATGATCTGGTATGGAAAACCTCATCCTGGGCGCAGATGCGACATAGACGGAGGAATTGGGAGCAGGGGATAGTCTTTACAGGAAGCAGGGTGGGAAGAAGTGTAGTCGCGAGATAGCTATGGGAGTCAGTAGGTTTGTAGTAGATGTCGGTCAACAGTCTGACTCCTGTGATGGAGGCGGTGAGATCCAGAAACAGTAGAGAGATGGTCCAAGTGCAGGATAAAAATTAGTTGTGAAGTTGATGAAGTCTGAGTTTTGCATGGGTGCAGGAGGTAGCACCGATGCAGTCGTCAATGTAGCGGAGGTAGAGTTCAGGGATAGGGCCAGTGTACGCCTGGAACAGTGATTGTTCGACATCATATTTAGTGGTTGTCAGGTTCCCAGATGTATCAAAATAACATCAGCTAAGAAAGATGTGAAGAAAGGGCTCGACCCAAAACGTCGGTTATTCCTTCGCTGCATAGATGCTGCCTCACCTGCTGAGTTTCTCCAGCATTTTTGTCTACCCTTGATTTTTCCAGCATCTGTAGTTCTTTCTTAAACATTTCAGCTAAGAAACTGATCACTAGGTTGATGTGACATTCAATTTCTACCTTCTTGGTAAACATATAACAAGCAACAATTTGAACCATTCTTTAGAAGAACAGAATTATTGGAATATAATGTTTGAAAATACAGGTGGTTATTTATCTAGAATAATAACATTTAACAGAACCATTTGGAAAATGGTAGAAAGTTGGCTTAGATTAATTGAATGATGCCCACTGGGGGCTAGCCTGATCAGAATGATTTGTAAATTCCTGTATTTCAGTCACAAAGTTCATCATATTTAAAATGAGCTTGGCCATTTTGCACTAGTCAGAATAAATTGGCAATTGGGTCCTTGGTGCGTTTTCTTACATCAAAAAAACCTTTTATATTAACTTTGTTTAGAAAACTTCTTGTAGTATTGCACTACTATACCACTGCCGATTTAAAAAAAAAATTGAAACATACAAGTCAAATGTTCCCGTTTGCGTGCGGTTGGCTTCACTTCAGTATTCAGTATAATTTAAAAAAACTTGTAATCTTTACTTTAACAGCTAATTTGTAGATTTTGTTCAAAGCTTTCTTGTTTGGCAGGAATACCAAATTTCTGGGCAAATTACCAAATGCGGAATTTTGGTATGCAATTCTTAATTTTACATGACAGCTATGATTCTAGCCCTGTTGTGGACTGGCCACACTTTGTTTATGGTATATTGTTGTCATCAATGGCATCGGTGTTTAATATTCATGCACATGACAGGCAGTGAAGCAAAATGCAGGTGAATTTAATTAGAACTTCAGTGATAAAACAAAATATGGAGAGAGTTTTAAGTGCTGTGTTTGTGGCTTCCCCTATTTGGGCCACTATTTAATATATTTTATTTCAAACATTGAAAACAAAAAAAGGTAAAAGCAAAGTAACAATGAAATGAACAATAAACTTATACACAACTGAATAACTTCTCATATAATTAGAATTAGAATTAAGGTCTGAACGAAATTTCGTGCCTGCAGTCATACATACAATAATAAACACCAATAAACATAAATTAACATCCACCACAGTGAGTCCTCCAAGCACCTCCTCACTGTGGTGGAGGCAAAAATCTTTGGGCTGCAGTCTCTTCCCTCCTCTTCTCCCTCTGCGCTGAGGCGATACCCCACCGGGCGATGGTACAAACAGTCCCGCGGCTCACCGAACCCCGCAAACGGGCCGGCTCAAACACCGCGGCCCGGGGTGGTCGAAGCTGCCGCCCTCCAGTCCAGCAGACGCAGCCGCTGGCCTGCGCGCGGCTAAACCTCAGACTCAGGTCACCGCCGCCAGAACGCCGTCCCAGCCACTGGAGCACCGTTCCAGCCCCTAGCCGGATCGCCCTCATGTGAGTGCCGTTCCTCCCTCGAGCTGGGCCGCTCCGACGGGAGCGCCATTCCACCCTCGAGCTGGGATGCTCCGACGGGAGCACCAATAGCCCCTCACGGGAGAGTCTCCGCCCCGCGCCAGGCCGCCCTTATGGGAGCGCCGTTCCAGCCCCATGCCGGACCGCCCTCACGGGAGCGAGCCCAGGGCAAGTCCTGACTGGCTCTGCCTCCGGAGTCTCGAGGTCGCCAGCTCCGCCATTAGGCCTCAGCACAGACGGAGGCAGAGAAGGGGGATACGACAAAAAAAGTCGCATTCCCCCGAAGGGAGAGACAGCAAGCCCCGTTTCAACCCCCCACCCACATAAACACAACCTAAAAACCAAAAACTTAACTAGACAAAACGAAAAAAAAACAACACAAAAAAGCAAAAACAAATGGACTGCAGGCGAGCCGCTGCTGCCAGGGCAGCGCCGCCACTTCCGGAGTTAAATCTTACATGTTTGAAAAGGAGTAGGAGCAAGTATACACTTATTTATTCCTACCCCTTCTCCGCTACCCATCAATAAATTCTCAAACTTTATCTTATCATCATATGTATGTACACATACACAAACATATACATACATTTTATAAACAATTTTCCAAATTCTATGTACAACGTGAATATCACACTGTAAATAAGCTAAAACTTATTCCTCTTTCTTCGACCTCTGGAAAATAATTTTTTTGCACTTCTTAAACTGACTATTGTTTGTGCTTTGCTTGAGTTCTACATCCAAATCATTCCACAATTTCACCCCACTGATTGAAATGCACATTCTTCATAGTTGTACGAACACAACGTTTCTTAAAATTAAACTTTCCTCTCAAATTATAACCACCCTCCCTGTTAAAGAACATTTTTTGAATATCACTATTTCCATAGTGTGGAAATTTAGGTGATAGCATCGTAACAATGATATCTAGCATCCAGATTTGGCCTCTATTTGTCGAACAAATACTTCTGAAATTTCTTCAAATGCAGATTATCCACCTTTTGGCTTGTTTGCTGAGATTGTGCAACTTCAAATACAGTTCATACTAAAGTTAGAGGTTAAACATTTTATTTGAAAGTAAAGCAAATTTTGGTTTGAACAAAACCTCCATATTAGTGCAAGGAAATGGGTAACCAGAGTAACAATTTTAGGATGGTCTTTGCACTTTGATCAGTTCAGTTGGATTCAAAACTAAAACACCATCTCCCTTTTTGATCGATTGAATTCCAAGTCAATTTAATTAATGATATGAAGATTTTCTGAGTTTGATGCATTGTTATTTAGAACCACAGAACAGCAAGTGTTTTTCAATCCTCTCAAGAAACTTTCAATATGTGACTCGGCAAGTCCCCTTGTTTATTGCGCAGTGGCAGATGTTTAAACAAAGCTTTGAATATTTCAGCTTCAGATCACTCCCAAGTTCCCGTTACGTTCAGAGAAAAGATGGAAGCAGTTTATGACAGATTCTTGTAGCTGAGTGAGATCTATAGGTGCAGTATTATGATCGGTGAGTTACGACATGAAATTCTCTTTTGAATTGTGGAATTGCAAGTGCAAATATTCTGATGTTCAACCCAAATTTCCTCGGTATTCTCCAGTGAATATGCGTCTCATTTGGACGCAAACAAATTACTCCCCTAAAGCCAAAGGACTTGAGTGTAATTACAACACTTATCTTTTATCGTGTTATTGCATTTATTCATCAACTTTTCATCTGAATGAATCTCCTCCCTAGTTCAAATATATGAATTCTTAGGTTTTTGGTTTGTTTTGTAAAATAACATATTGTCGCCTTCAGGTGCAATTTTTCAATGCTTTTGCAAAAAATAATTTTCAGACGTGCTGTAAAGTAAGTTGATTTGAATGTATTATTGTAGCAAGGTATATGTCACGTTAAAATCACCCCATTTGTTGATCCTTGTAATAACATGCATGCATAATGGCCAAATACGTTAACTCAATTACACGCGCACACACACTCACACTTGCAATCACACTGACGCACACACACACACACACACACACACACACACACACACACACACACACACACACACACACACACACACACACACACACACACACACACACACACACACGGACAGAGCGACACAGACGCACACAGACACGCACAGACAGAGAGACACAGACACGCACACAGAGACAGACAGAGAGACACAGACGCACACTGACACGCACACAGAGACACAGAGACACACATTTTTGTTGAATTATGTTACATGACACACGTTTATATTCCAATGGAATCTTGTGAATGTCTTGGTTTGTAAATTAATGTTGGGTGGAACTTGGTCCTACTTCTAGATAATTCAACACTTTCATGATTCAAGGAAATAATGCTCCTGAAATGCTATGACTAGAAACCCTTTGAGCAAGAAAATGGGTACATTAGAACTTCATATCATTAAAAGACATGAATTGAGATTATTTATGACAATGCTAAACAGTTCAGAATACTATATCATGAATGGAACCTGAAGTGAATTATCTAGTAACAGTGTAGAACTGCAGATGCTGGTTTACAAAGGAAGACTCAAAGTGCTGTAGTAACAGCAGGTCTGGCAGTATCTCTGGGGCACATGGATAGGTGGTTTCAGGTCAGAACCCTTCTTCAGACCCTCCAAAACGTTGCTGTTCCAATCTAAAGAAGGGTCCCAACCTGTAACGTCAGATATCCATGGGCTCCTGAGATGCTGACTGACCTGTTGAGTTACTCCAATACTTTGTCTTCCTAACTAATAACAATATTGTATGAGGAAATCATTCTGAGGAATGTGGGACAACACACGAGGGACAATTTTTACATTTACCAAGCCAATTAATCTACATTCATGTATGCCTTTGGAGTGTGGGAGGAAACTGAAGATCTCGGAGGAAACCCATGGGGAGAATGTACAAACTCCGTTCAGACAGCACCCGTAGTCTGGATTGAACCCGGGTCTCCGGCACCACGTCGCTGTAAGGCAGCAACTCTACTGCTGTGCCGCCCAATATATATTGTTATGCTTTTCGGTATTTTTGCAGGTTACATCATATATTTGTTGGAAAAATGACTAGGCCTTGGCATTCATATCTCATCATTGTTCAGACCCTTTCTCAGCTATTTGGGAAGACCTGACCACGTCTCTATTTTTAAGAGGTGGGCCTCGGAGGACAATATGAATATTTCAGTGAAGTTATTACCAGATTAGCATTAATGTTTGGTATAGCCTTCCGTGTAATTGATTTTTTTCGCTATCGATTGAAATAGGAAGCTCACTGAAACAAAGACTGCTTTTGCAGTTATGAAATTAGTTGCTGTGGAGAAGGACAAACAGTGAATATTATAAGGGAAGGAAATACTCCACTAACTTCCTTTCTGAACAGTGTTTATTGATGGAAAATACTTGTTGGGTAAGAGAAGGGTTGGTCTTGGCACCTAATTTGCTCTCTCCAAAAACCATTGTATCGCCATTTACACATGAATAATTACCACCACACTTCATCCTGGTGAATCTCCTCTGCACACTCGCAAGCATAATTAAAGGCAGACAAAGCTGGAGAAACTCGGAGGGCGAGGCAGCATCTATGGAGCGAAGGAATAGGCGATGTTTTGGGTCGAGACCCTTCTTCAGACTAATCTTTCTGAGGTGATGAAAATTACATGCAGTATTCCAGCTGAAGCCTAACCGTTGCTTTGTAAAGTTAAAGCATAACCTCCCTGCTCGCATAGTCCTTGCACCAACTAATGAAGTATCCCAAATGCCTCCTTAGCCACATTATCTATCTGCGCTGCTACCATTGGATCTTTGAATTTGCATATCAAGGGCTCTTTGTTCCTCAAAACTCCCTCCGATTTTACTTTGCATTATGCCTATAATAGTGCATCATTAGTAATCCCCAAATGCATTACCTCACCTTTATCAGGACGAAACTTAATTTGTCATTTCTCAGCCCTATTCACCAACACGTTGATATAACCCTGTAGTTTAAGACTTTCTTGCATACTGTCAATGATGCCACCAATCTTCTTATTATCTATGAATTTGCTGATCATACTTGAAACGTCATAACTTTGCTGGTTACCCTTGATTGTACTGGAAAATGTTGCAACAAAACATAGCCCCAGGAGAATGCTAATTTGATCTTTTTTATTTCCATGTTAAATTTTGCTCTTGCAGAAATTATAAAGTTGCTGTCAACTTGACATATTCAAAGTAATGAACATGGAAAATTTCACTGATATTGCTGTTGCGAAATTTAGATTAAATGCAGGGCTGTTTATTTTTTTGCAGTGGAAAATGGGAAGATTGTGATAATAGATGATGAATAAAAGACTGAAGGGAAAAACTTACTCTTGAGTTGCAGAAATTGCATTTGTTCTTAAATGCCTACCTATAAAAGGCAATCTCTGCATCAATAAGAAATGGGTTGAAGGCCTACTTAAAATAAGTTGTTGAGTAAACATTCATAACATGTTCTGTCAAACTGTTCAATAATAGGATGGTAAAGCAGACCCTCCACCTTTCCTTAGTCATCAGTGCCGGCTCTGATTTGTTCGGTATCTTTTCATACCTCTAGTTTCCTTCTCCATGGCACTCTGCCTGAAGAAGGGCCTCGACCTGAACACCACCTATTCTTTTTATCCAGAGATGCTGCCTGTCCCGCTGAGTTACTCCAGCATTTTATGTCTATCTCCTAATAACTAACCTCGTATATCCGCATTAACTTGTAAGAGTGACTACCTGGACCTTCCTTGTCTACTGCTGCACCTGACCAGGTGGGGGTAGTCATCTACTTTAACTCAGACTAATGTAGTCCGATTAATGCATGTTAAAGCTCCTTGAATCATTTGGTTCTTACCTACCTACAAGTCTCTGAGATTGTTGAAAAATTCTCTAGCACTTCAAAAATAGTATGATACCATACTGGAAGAGGAATTGATATAGTTCATAGTCTGCCATGATTACTTAAACCTAACAGACAAATGCATTACTTTTTTATATTTCTGGTGATAAAAATTAACTTGTTTCAAATTGAGTGATTGCTGTAAGATGTAAATATTCCTTGTGCATTATTTTAATCTCTGCTAGAATGTACTCATTGTAAGTTTTCTACCTTTCTAAGCAAACACACTGATAGGTGTGCATCTTTGCATTCAACAATCCAACCATGTTAACCACTGCCATAACCAAGAATGAGCTATATTTGTTTTTATTAGCAATCACCTTTGGCTGAACACTGCTAACTGTATGTAAATACAATGTGGAAAAAAATATTTCAATTGCATAAGCAACTAGCTCAGAAAGGGGAGCTTTATAAAATGTAATTCCATGACCTTTGCATGTTGCATGACACCATATATTCTTTGGTATGATGAAATATAATCCATGGAGGAGATCCCGCAAGATTGTAATTTACAATTTTGAGTGCCGCTGTATGGGAAATATGACAATGCCCCAGAGAGTATTATATGTAATAGTGCGTGTTTATCACATTGCAACCTTGCATTACACAAAAAAAGTTAATGGGATACATTGTATTGATAGCACAGTCTATAGGTACACATATATTATGCGGCCTTGTGTAGGAAAGAACTGCAAATGTTGGTTAAAATTAAAGATAGACACAAAATACTGGAGTAACAGTGGGACAGGCAGCATCTCTGGAGAGAAGGAATGGGTGAAGTTTCGGGTCAACTGTCTCACTGAATTAATTTCAACATACCTTGACTCCATCCATCTTCCCCCCCCCCCCCCCCCCCCCCCCCCCCCCCTACCAGGTCCAATCACTCCCTACCTATGTCCAAGACGCCCTTCGTCTCTTCAATTATTTCTGTTTTCCAGGCCCCTACTATGGATGTTCAGTCACTTCCAACCCTCCACCAGGAAGGTCTTGAAGCCCTCTGTTTCTTCCTCGACCGCAGAACCAGCCAATTTCCATCTACTAACACTCTCCTCCGCCTAGCAGAGCTGGTCCTTACCCTTAACAACCTCCCCTCGACTACTCCCACTTCCTCCAAATGCAAGGCTTACATATGGGCACTAGCATGGGCCCCAGCTTTGCCTGCCTCTTTGTAGGGTATGTCAAGCATTCACGGTTCCAGGTGTACACTGGCCATATCCCTGAACTCTACCTCCGCTACATTGACGACTGCATCTGTGCTACCTCCTGCACCCATGCAGAACTCATTGACATCATGAACTTCACGACTAATTTCCATCCTGCACTCAAATTGACTTGGACCATCTCCGACACTTTCCTACCATTTCTAGATAGCTCCATCACAGGATACAATCTATCAACTGACATCTATTATAAACCCACTGACTCACTATCTAGACAACACTTTTTCCCACCCTGCTATCCCCTACTCCCAATTCCTCCGCCTATGCCGCATCTGCGCACATGGTAAGGGCTCCATATCAGATCATTGAAGATGCCCTCATTCTTTAGGGAACAGGGGGTTCCCTTCTTCCATTATAGATGTGGCTCTTAATAGGGTCTTCTCGATATCCCTCAGCACTTTTGCTCCACATCCCCCTATTCGCAACAAGGAAAGAGTCCCCCCTTGCCCTCGCCTTCCACCCCATCAGCCGTCGCATACAGCACATAATCCTCCGATATTTTCGCCACCTCCAACGGAATTCCACTACTAGCATCATCTTCCTATCTCCGCCCCTTTCCGCAGAGACCATTCCCTCCGCAACTCCCTGGTCAACTCGTCCCTACCCACCCCCTCGCCAGGTACTTTCCCCTGCGAGGGAGATGCAAGACACGTTCCTATACCTTCCCCCTCGACTCCGTCCAAGGACCCTGACGGTCTTTTCAGGTGAGGCAGAGGTTCACTTGCACCTCCTCCAACTTCCTACTGTATCCGCTGTTCCAGGTGTGGACTATTGTATATCGGCAAGGCCAAGCGCAGGCTCGGCGATCGTTTCGCTGAACACCTCCGCTCAGTCTGCCGAAACCTACCAGATCTCCTGGTTGCTCAATAATTTAACTCCCCAGACCCTTTCCCACACTGACCTTTCTGTCCTGGGCCTTCTCCATTGTCAGAGTGAGACCCAGCACAAATTGGAGGAACAGCACCTCATATCGCTTGGGTAGCTTATGAGCGGATAACGTTATGAACATTAACTTCTCTAACTTCAAGTAGTCCTTGCTTTCCCTTTCTCTCCATCCCCTTCCCAGTTCTCCAACCAGTCTTACTGTCTCCGACTACATTTTATCTCTGTACCGCCCACTCACCTGACATCAGTTTGAAGAAGGGTCTCGACCTGAAACATCACCCATTCCTTCTCTCCAGAGATGCCACCTGCCCCGCTGAGTTACTCCAGCATTTTGTGTCCATTATGCTACCTTGATCATTGATAAATGAAGTTGTGCTTTCCTTTGTGTTTAGGAAGGAACTGCAGATGCTGGAAAATCAAAGGTACACAAAAATGCTGGAGAAACTCAGCGGGTGCAGCAGCATCTTTGGAGCGAAGGAAATAGGCAACATTTCAGGCCGAAACCCTTATTCAGACTGATGGGTGGTGGCGGGGAGAAGAAAGGAAAAAGGAGGAGGAGGAGGCTGAGGGATGGGAGGAGACAGCAAGGGCAAACAAAAATTGGGAGAATTCAATGTTCATGCACGCAGGATGCAGACTATCCAAGCGGAATATGAGGTGTGGTTCCTCCAGTTTCCGGTGTTGCTCGCTCTGGCCATGGAGGAGACCCAGGACACCTGTCTCTTTACCTCCCCCCTCGACTCCATTCAAGGACCCAAGCAGTCGTTCCAGGTGCGACAGAGGTTCACCTGCATCTCCTCCAACCTCATCTATTGCATCCGCTGCTCTAGATGTCAGCATGTCAGATGTCAGCGGAGGCTGGGCGATCGTTTCGCCGAACACCTCCGCTCAGTCCGTAATAACCAACCTGACCTCCCGGTGGCTCAGCACTTCTACTCCCCCTCCCATTCCCCATCCGACCTCTCTGTCGTGGGTCTCCTCCATGACCAGAGCGAGCAACACCGGAAATTGTAGGAACATCACCTAATATTCCGCTTGGGGAGTCTGCATCCTGCGGGCATGAACATTGAATTCTCCCAATTTTGTTAGCCCTTGCTGTCTCCTCCCCTTCCTCAGCCCTCGGGCTTTCTCCTCCCATCCCTCAGCCCTCGGGCTCCTCCTCCTTTTTCCTTTCTTCTCCCCGCCACCACCCATCAGTCTGAAGAAGGGTTTTGGCCTGAAACGTTGCCTATTTCCTTCGCTCCATAGATGCTGCTGCACCCGCTGAGTTTCTCCAGCATTTTTGTGTACTTTTGTGCTTTCCTTTATTGTGTTGTGATCAGTTTAAGTGCTTTGTCCAGTCTTTGCCAAAAAAGATTGTTCTGGCATTTTGGGGGGATTTTTCTCAAGTATTTTCCTGGAATTCATGATTTGTTTTTGGAAGGTTTTTTCTTAGAAATCTCAAAATTGTTTTGACGTCTTGTGGTCGACATTTGGCTGAAAGCTTGTCTTAGGTTTTTTTTATTTTCTTGGACCAAAATAACAGTATGTATTCAACATTTTTCACATGCTCATATCCTGAAATGATTAACTTCTAAATCATATTGGTAATGTGGTCATTGTTGTAAAATAAGGAAATAATAATATATTCAAACCATTTTGTGATGATTCAATAATCTTTATATAAATTTTAATTATCGGGAATATTACATTTTGTATGTTACTCCAAGACAGGCACACAGAAAATTCTGGTATTCCTTGTCCAAATCATTGTCATATTTTGAAGAATTGGCTAATTTGAGATGTTCAACATCATCGAATTCTCCAAATATTGAGTTGAACAACTTTCCAACTAAGTCAGTTGGAACACTTAATTCTGAGGAGAAACAATTTCTATATACGTCACATATTTTAATTTTCTACAACAGACTGAAATATTGTAGCAATAATAGATCTGTGTATTTTCCATTCAGATCTCTTGTTTTTAATTTATTTGATAAAGACCACATTTTTGGCTATTTTGTCTCCTACCACTGAACGCGTTTGCTAAACTTCTATCTAGGTGCCATTTGGGGTGAGAGGTTTAAGGGTAGGTAAGAGATAAATGAACGTGGACAGGGACCAAGAATAGGGTTGCTTATTTGGCTTGAGTGCAAAAAGGTAGTGCCAGCCAAATAAATGACAATGGTCAAAGAAGGTGATGGTGCAAAAATACTGGAGGGAAAATATAATTATTAAGGAAAATGGTCAAGGACCTGTTAGTTAACCATCTTATCTATTCCAAAATATCACCCCAATTCTATACACATCTTGTGTAGTGACATTTTTACGTGGCATCTTCACAACTATCTGGAAATCCAAATGTTGGTTTGCCCTTTATACACTTAGCTTTTTTAAATATCCTCTATGTCTTCAATACAACCATGTTGATTTTGGATAGTCATTAGTTTTGAAATGTTCTCATCTTGTCATCTTAATTATGGTTTTCAGCATTTTGCCAATGATAGGTCTTGGATTAACTGGCCAAACGTTTCTTGCATTTTGCTACCTTCCCTTGAATAGAAGTGTTATATTTGCAGTTTTCCAGCTCCCTGACGTCAGAATCCAGAGCTTCTTAGTAGATTAGATCCAATATATGCATTGTCAACGTGATACAGGGACCAATACCCAATTCCAGAAACCAAATGGAAACTCTGCAAGATCTTTATAAATGTTCAACAATCTACAAAATAAAAAAATGATATGTATACTTTCTAAATGGGGTGAATCAAGCTGAATTTGAAATCAATGGAACTTCCCAAGACGTCCACCACCAGATAGCCAAGTACAGCAGTTGCATGGGAACACCGCCACCTGCAGATGATGCACATCCTGACTTGGAAAGATGTGTTTACTTAAATCTTGGATTCAGTGATGCAATTCATGCATTCAGTGATAAGAAGAACTGAATTGATTTTATCTTTGACATCTTACGTTGGAACTTCCTATCGAACAACAGTGTGAGATTTCTCACTGTCAAATTTTGTCCAAGATGACTTGCTACCAAATTCTTGGAGTATTCAGTTAAGGACAATTACATCTGGCTTTAATAGCAATGGCCTTATCTCAGTTTTATTTTAAACTACCAATAGAGTTGAAAAATTACTTAAATCTGCTTTATCTTCGATTCAGTGATGCCATTCATGCCATTCAGTGATAAGTTGAACTGAATTGAGTTTTTTCTGCCAACACAAAATGTGAAAAACCTGCAGTGAGCCAAGTTGACCTATATTCCAAGAAATCATGTCAAATGAAAAATATTGGTGTTAATCAAGAACAACAAGCTGCATTGTTTCCAATAATGAAAGCAGCTTTCAGCAAGCAAAGGGATTTTAACTATTTAGCTGTTTCGAAGCTAATCTTGGGCCATAGAGCTATAGCTGAATATGATCGACCATTTTACTACAGCTGACTTAATATAAGGTTAGAGGAGCTGTAAATGATCAACTTATCTTAATTATTGCATAGTGCTAGTTAAAAAATATTCAAAAATTCATTTAATATTAAGCACAGAAGAATCAGCATTAATCATTCAAACATTTGATGCATACAATGTTTCTAGAGATACAGCGCAGATACAGGCCCTTCGACCCACCGAGTCCGCACCAACCAGCGATCTCCGCACATCTCTGCATTACCCTACACACACCAGGGACAATTTTGCATTGTACCAAGCCAATTAACTGACAAACCTGTACGTCTTTGGAGTGTGGGAGGAAATGGAAGATTTTGGGGGAAACCCACGGGGTAAACGTACAAACTCCGTACAGACAGCACCCTTAGTCAGGATCGAGCCCAGGTCTCTGGCGCTGTAAGGCAGTAGCTCTACTGCTATGCCACTGTGATGCCTTATGCTGGTAGATTTATTGAATTTGAAGCGGGGTAATATTCCACGTATGTACTTCAAGCTTAAGCTTCTGAATCCCCTTTTTCACTATTTCCCTTTCTCCTCTCCTCCCCTCCCCCCCCTCTCTTTCACTCTCCATCTCCTAAAATTCATGCTCATAACAATTTCTCCACAATCTCATAACAATGAACATTTCTCCACTTTAATACAGCTTTATGTGGCCATTTATGTCATTGTAGTAGTGGGATGGTTATTTTGTCCAGCAGTAATTTATATACTTTATGCAGGGCCGATTAAAACTAAACAGATGACCTCCATCTACACTATTCAGTGTAGTGTTTATTAAGGGTACCCATTACAGTATATTTCCTCTCACTCTGGCTCTCAAAAGATACAAGTAGGGGTTGTGAGAGAGAAATAATGGGAAATATACGCACAGAACAGAAAATGCCAGTGAAGACGGACAACAAAAGTCAGATAGCCATATGCAGAAAGAAGCAAATCTTGTTAAATCCTGTACAAGTGAATTATACTGCTTCCTGCACTGTCATAATATGGTACTACTTTCACAAGTGGAGCTGAATGGAGGAGGAACATAGGATATGTAAAAAGCAGGTGTTAAAATGCAGCCCTTGAAATAAAGTAAAAGGGAGTTTGTTCTGGTGGAGTGACCTGTATGAGAATGGCTTTTGAGATTCCAGTTTGAATGGTAAGTGCCTAGGCTTTGTTTCGAGAGGCTTCGGAGAGGACGCTAACAGTAGAAATGTGCGATAAGGCAAGGTCTTTCTAACTTTCTTGTTTAACTTTATTGTAGTCAGGATGGCAGTTTGGGCAGTCATTTTCTGCTCCTGCAGGATATCGGTGACCAGAGAACCTTTCAGTGTCCATGCTGACCCCACCGGTGGGAAGTGTGTCCAGCTGCAGCTCTTGCCTGACCGCATCGAGGGGCTGGAGCTGCTGGTTTACAAACTTTGGAACAGCCTTGATGCTGAGATGGTCATACTAAAGGTGCAGGTTGTAAGAAGGCGGGTGGACAGCAGGAAAGACAGAGAATGCAGGATACCCCTGTGCCATTCTACTCGGTAACAAGTATGCTATTTTGGATATTGTTGTGCCTCTCTTTAAGAACAGCTGCGAGGAAAAGCATAGTCCTGCAGACTGGTGAGTCCTGCATTAGTGGTAAGTTATTGGAAGGAATTCAAAGGGATATGATCTATGTGTGCATGTAAAGGCAACAACCAATTAATGATAGTGAGCATGACCTTGTGCATGGGAAATCATCTCAAGAATCTGATTTTTGAAGAGGTGACTTAGAAGATTAATGACAACATTGTAGTAGGTGTTGTCTGCAAGGCTTTGACAAGGCAAGGCTCGATATGTTGGTCTGGAAGTTTGGATCACACGAGATTCAGAGAGCTAGCTGATTGGATACAAAATTGGTTTTAAGGTAGGAGGTGGTGTTTTTTCAGACTCTTAATAAGTGGTGCACCATGGAACAGTGCTGGGCCCAGTATTATTCATTATTTATTATATTAACAATTTGGATGTGAAAGTAGGTGGCATGGTGAGTACGTTTGAGGATGACACTAAAATTGGTGGCTTAGTGAACAGTGAAGGAAGTTATCAAAGATTAGAATGGGACCTTGATCAATGGGCTATGGAATGGCACATGGAATTTAATGCAAGTTGAACAATGCAAGTTGTTACATTTTGGTAGGACAACCCAAGGCAGGACTCGCACAGTAAATGGCAGGGCTGAGTGGCGTGTTGTAGAATAGAGACACGAGTGCAGTTCCATGACAGTACCTGAAATTGTGGTAGAAACAGAAACCTGCAACACATTTGGAAAAGTGCCAAGACAATAATTTGATATACAGAAAACATTAAGCATGAGCTTAATCTGAAATATAGGAGTTCTGTAATTACTTATTTTGCCTTGCATAGCCTTACTGTATAAAAAATGTGAGATAGCAAATTGTTGGGATTAGCTTAGATGAGGTATCTTGATCGGTCGGGAAAAGTTGGGCCGAAGGTGTTGTTTCCATAATGTATCTTTGACTCAGTCTTTTGGATAAGATTTTGTTTAAAAGCAAGAGGCATTAAGTATTCATGAAGCTGAGTCAACAGAGAGAACAATTTACAAAATGACAACCGATTAAGAAATTACAGTGGCTAAAGAGATAGAGATATGGTGATAAAAATATGGTGTTAGATCAACATGAATTATAAAAAAAATTGATAAAGACTGACTTCATCACGAAATAGAAAATATTTTGAAGGAATGGTGTGGATGAGGTAACCAACAAAATAAAATCATTGCACTGTTTTTCAAGATCCCTTCAGAATTTGTTTTCAGATTCTTTTAATGGCAAAATGCAAATCCCTCAGTGTCAAGAATGTAATTTAGGCTATCCAGGACGTGTTGCACAGTCAATTTATTTATTTTGATACTGTGTATTTGGCAAAGCGTATTTTAAAATGTGCCTGACAACCTCGTGAGGTTTTAGCTGACTCTCCAATATAACAGACAACTATTCTGTGGGAATTATTGTTCAAATCCTCAAATGTAGCTCAACTATTAGCTCTCTTACAATGGCTGATTATGATTTTTTTTTTTTAAATCGGCAGTTCTTTTTTTTGTTACAGGCACCAATTATATGCTTCAATCATGAATTAGCAGATCTCATCTCTCACCTGTCACTATTGTCCACTATTTGAACAGCAAGAATTCAATAATTGGCATTATGTTTTTGATCAGTTCAGCATGCTTGAGTCTCTCTGAATATTAGAGCAGATAAACACATGGAACAGTACAGCACAGGAACAGACTCTTCAGCCCAAGCATGATGCCAAATTAACTTAATTATTTCTGCTTGCATATGATCCATATCCATCCATTTTCTGTGTATTCATGTGCCTATCTAAAAGCTTCAAACCACACGATCATATATACTTCGACCACCAACCTTGGTCGTGTGATCCAGGCACCCATTGCACTCTTTATGGAAAGAATCTTGCCCAAATGTCAACTTTAATTTTTCCCCCTCTGACAAAGCCATGCCCTTCGACATTTCACCCTGTGAAAAGGATTCTTTATGATTGTCTATTCTATCTATGCCTCATCATTTTATAAACATTATCCGATCTTCCCTGGGCCTCTGACATTCCAGAGAAATTGATCTAATGTTGTCCAACCTCTTATCTAATTCAGACAGCTTCCTGGCAGCACATATTGCAATTCCATAGTCTCAAGGCAGTCTTAAAGTAGACCCTCCTGCCTCCCTGGACCAGTGCTATGTAACTTTATCAATAGTGCCTCGTTCTTCATTCTGTCTGTAAGGTGGCAGGAGTGGCACCAACAGATCTGACTGGCTGAAATGAGAGCAAGGGATGGAATTATAGGCATGGTGTTGCAGTGGTCTAAAGTTTACACACAACATGGGCAGGAAAAAGGCTGTTCGTAAATGGGAAGTATGGGAACTGCATTTAGCAAATTATTTTATAAATAGTAGCTCGATGACCAATAATAGGGAAATGCTTATCCTGATTGTCTGTGCAGTCTGCTGTATATCATAAGTTTTAAGATTTCACTTGTGGTAATGGGATTTTAAAATGTGTAGTAATGTTCCAGTAATTGTAAAAAAAAGTGGTGAAGTAGTTCATTGTTTTAAACTTGCAAGGACATGCTGGTGGAGGATGTACTGAAAACCAGAATTTGGAAGATATAAATATGACGACTGAATAACTGAAGATATATTTGCCATTACACAAAGGGTTATAAAGTGAAAGCATTAAAAGACTGTTTTCCATTGAACTATTCAAATGTATTTGTTCTATAATAGTTTAATGTTATTATTTACAATTAATTTCTGTTTAGTTCTCCAATGTTGGTCACTGGCATAACATTGTGTGTGTGTGTGTGTGTGTGTGTCCCAAATTCATTTACCTGTCTGAAAACGCAGGAATAAAAATTGCATCTGTTCCAATTTATCAATTTGCATTGAAGGACCTTGTAATTTAGATTTGCCCAAATCATTCAGATCTGTTGATCACCCTAGTCTATCCTTGTAATTTAAATAAAAGCCTACAAGGACATTTGTGTCACGAATAAAAAACAAAAATGTTGGAAATTACTCAGTAGGTCAAGAAGCATTTAGAAGCAAGGAGTGAAAAAAGTAGCTCGGGTCAATGACATTTCATCTGAATTGGAATAAGCTAGATATCAAATATTATACATGTTGCAGAAACGAAGAAGGGGAGGAATTTATAAATGGTGGAGCGTAAACCACGATTTTGTTTTGGTGTGTGTCAATCCCTGGACACCCAGCCATTCTCCTGACCTACATGGCTTTTTTTTAATGATAAATGACAGGATGGTAAATGCTTGATATATTACATTTTTGAAATAATTTAATTATTGATTTGATTTGAAAGAATAGCATGAAAACAGGCCCTTCAGATCACCAAGTCCATGCCGATTGTGTGCAGTTCTGGTCGCCATGCTGTAAAAATATCGTGGTTATGCTGTTGAGAATGTGCAGAGAAGATTGATCAGGATGTTGGCTCAAGTGGAGGGAAAGATTGAACATGCTGGGCTTGTTTTCATCGGAGCAAAGATGATTTAGGAGTAACATGATATAATTATATGTAATTGTAAACGGCAAAGATCATCCAGATCTTTTCCCATTAAGTATATAAGGGCATAGTTTTATAGAGAATTTATACTAACTCATCCCTGCTACAGGTTTAAGAGCATCTTGCAGTGATACTCAGGCTCTGAATGTGTCAAAATGACCACAACAGGTGGATCTACTAACATCCGGGCTATATCTTGATATCTTAGAGGGTAAGTAGTGAGTGCCTGGAATATGTGGCTGAGGATGGTGGTTAAAGCAGAAATGTTAGTGGTGTTTAAAAGACGTGGATAGGCAAATGGATATAGAATTATATGGTTTATATGCAGGTAGATATGCAAGGGGCTATGTTTGGAACAGAAATTGTGGGCTGAAGGGCCTGTTTTTGTGCTGTATGTTTTCCAAAATGACATTGACTGTCTAAGGGGTTGTATAGTTCCTGGTGCAGTGAAATCAGTACAATGCAAGAGGTATAGAGTCATACAGCACAGAAACATGACCTTTGGCCTTTTGTCTAGTGTCCATTATGGGCAGGCAAAACATTTGCAGTTTGGATATGTGGATAGATAAACAATAGGTGCAGGAGTAGGCCATTTGGCCCTTCGAGCCAGCACTGCCATTCAATATGATCATGGCTGATCATCCCCAATCAGTACCCCGTTCCTGCCTTCTCCCCATATCCCCTGACTCCGCTATTTTTAAGAGCCCTGCCTAGCTCTCTCTTGAAAGCATCCAGAGAACCTGCCTCCATCGCCCTCTGAGGCAGAGAATTCCACAGACTCACCACTCTCTGTGAGAACAAGTGTTTCCTCGTCTCCGTTCTAAATGGCTTACTCCTTATTCTTAAACTGTGGCCCCTGGTTCTGAACTCCCCCAACATCGGGAACATGTTTCCTGCCTCTAGTGTGTCCAAGCCCTTAACAATCTTATATGTTTCAATGAGATCCCCCTCATCCTTCTAAACTCCAGAGTGTACATGCCCAGCTGCTCCATTCTTTCAGCATGTGACAGTCCCGCCATACCGGGAATTAACCTTGTAAACCTACTCTGCACTCCCTCAATAGAAAGATTGTCCTTCCTCAAATTAGGGGACCAAAACTGCACACAATACTCCAGGTGTGTTCTCACTAGGGCTCTGTACAACTGCAGAAGGACCTCTTTGCTCCTATATTCGATTCCTCTTGTTATAAAGGCCAACATGCCATTTGCTTTCTTCACTGCCTGCTGTACCTGCATGCTTACTTTCATAGACTGATGTACACGGACCCCCAGATCCCGTTGTACCTCCCCTTTCCCCAACTTGACGCCATTTAGACAGTAACCATGTAATAATACTTGCTCTTTGTGCATTTCATAATTTTGCACACTACCTGAGCAAGCCACACATAAGATGCACTCTATCTTGGGCCACCGGACAGAGTGGCAGATAGCTTGGTTAATAGTGACAACATTACTGGTGACAGGGACCAGACTGGGGCCACAAATTATTCAAGCAATAGTATCTCATAGCAAATCATCAAGATTAGTTAATGATTCTTTTCTGAAGAAGGGTCTTGACCCAAAACGTCACCTATTCTGTTGAGTTACTCCAGCTTTTTGTGTCTAAGTTCCTTTCAAATTTTGTTTTCTTCAGTCAATAATGTATAATCTTTGAGGTAAAACCAGGCAATAAATACTTTCCATGAAAATATAATCTTGCTTATCAATAGGCAAATTCAAGATGCATCCAGTTTAAATTTTCCTTGAGGTATTCTCAACCTGAATGTGTTAATCACTTACGCAATAATATATGAATTTGCTATTTTACACTGATCGTGTGAATTACTTAAAAACAAAATAATCGGTGTGAAAGAGCTCAGCTGATCAGGCAGCATCTGCGGTGGGAAATGGACAGATGACGTTTAGGTCAGGACCCTTCTTCAGACTGAAATATTCACACGACTCAGTTTTATCTCTGGATCTAAGAACTGGTGGATGAATCTGGTGCTTACAAATGTGATGTATTGTCTATCACTATGTTTGTAAAGAAGTGTCATTAATTATGTTACTCTTGGCGAAAGATGAACATTTGTGGATAATATTCATGCATTGAAGGGTAGAAAATCTGGGAAGAGACAGGATTACTCTGGTCATTCCTTGGAACTTTTGGTTGAAAGAGAGAGAAGCTGATGACGAGGCTATTTGTAGAACCTTATTCCAACACAAAAGGGAAAAAATGCTAAAATGCATGTTTTGGTTGTATTTAGCATGTGTTGATTATTTTAACGTGGAAAGATTCTTCATGGTAAAATGGTGCTTTAGCCAGGGAAAACTCACAGGCATTAGAACAGTCTGACCAAAGATTGAAATACTTTCAAAACCTACTTTGGGGAACATTCCACCAGTCATGTATCATCCTTTGCTTAATCAACAAAGCTGCCATGACTTTTACTTCTTGTTTGTGCTATTTGTATTAATTATATAATTTGAAGTTTGGCTTGCTTAGAAGTAGATTACTTTATGCTTTGTACTCGTGTTTATTTTATTGTATAGGATCCCTTGCGGGGATAAACAAGAAGATAGCTTTCTCTGTGAAGAAAAATAATTGGATAGCATTTTGTTGTGGCTTGCAAAGACCTTTAGTTGGTTTGTCAGCGTAGATTTATTTCCTTCCTTCCAAGATTTAATTAAACTTGACACCATCTTGAAGGGATCTCTGATATCTAGACAGGAAGGCTTGCCGGAAAGATGTTAGTCCAATCGCACTGAAGAATCCTTAAAGTTCAAAGCAGAAAGTTTAAGGAAAAATAAATTGCATTGAAAATATTGTTCAAAAAATAAATTAGAGGTTGTATACATGCAAACATAATGAGTATAAATGAGTAAAACCCAAAACTATACTGATATTTTAAAAACAAATCGGCTACCTATGTTTTCCTAGCAAAAGAATCACCTGCATGTTTTTTTTTTTCAGAAACAAATTTGTTTCCTTTCTCAGCGTAATTATGTCTAAATATAAACTTTTTTCCTGATCAAATCATATATCATGAAAGGAATAAATCCGGTAGATCATAATCATAATCATACTTTATTAGCCAAATATGTTTGCCAACATATGAGGAATTTCACTTGCCATACAGTCATACCAATAAAAAGCAACAAAACACACAAAATACATTTTAACATCAACATCCACCACAGTGACTCCTCCATATTCCTCACTGTGATGGAAGGCGGCAAAAAAAGTTAAATCTCTTCCCTTTGATCTCCCACGGTAGGGAGCCTCGAGCCTTCCATTGTCGGGGCAATCTTGGCTCCCGCAGCCGGCGGTCGGGCCCTCCGCATCGAGGTGATCAAGCTCCCGTATCGGTGGGTGGATCTCAGCCAGTCTAACCATCTGTGACTTTGAAGCTTCCCGACATCAGCCTCTCCCCGAGACTGCGAGCTTCTGGATGGTGAAATCCGCAGGACGCGGTTGGAGCGTCGATCCCAGGCAAGGAAAATGCCAGGCTCCAATGGTAAGTCCACGGCCCCTGGGTAGGGCTCAAGTTATTCTCAAGCAATGCATCCAGCTCCGTGATGTTAGGCCACAGAGCGACCGGAGATACGATCCAGAAAACAATCGCATCTCCGGCAAGGTAAGAGATTGAGAAAAAAGTTTCCCCCGCACCCCCACATAAAACAAACCAGAGAACATTAACACATAGTTTTTTAACACACTAAAAATAACAAAAAAGACGAAAAGACAGACAGACCGTTGGCAAGACTGCCATCGCTGACGGCGCCACCCGGTGGTATATGCTGTCTCTTGCCCATAGTAGGTGAATCGAGGACCAGAGGACATACGTTTAAGATGAAAAGATTTAATGAGAATCTGAGGGGAAACTTTTTCACACATAGGGTGGTGGGGGTTTGATACCAGCTGCGAGAGGAGGTAGTTGAGGCAGGGACTATTGCAATGTTTAAGGAACAGTTAGACAGGTACATTAATAGGACAGTTTTGGAGAAATATGGGCCAAACATGGGCATTTGATGTATTCAAGAGAGAGTTAGATATAGCTCTTGGGACTAATGGAATCATGGGATATGGGGAGAAAGCTGGAACGGGGTACTGATTTTGGATGATAAGCCGTTATCATATTGAATGGCAGTGCTGACTTGCAGGAACGAATGCCTACTCCTGCACCTATTTTCTATGTTTCTATGTGGGACTAGTGTGGCTGTGACATGTAGGCTGGTGTGGGCAAGTTGGGCCGAAGGGCCTGTTTCCACACTGCATCACTCTCCATGAATCTATCAAGGTTTTTTTTTAATATTGCTTAAGAATGATTAGAGCAGGAAATTAATCTAAATACAATAACTGGATGTTTAGTTTTTTAAATTAGTAATTTCATCAAGGATAACTGCAGACGGTAGAGCAGCAACAGGAAGAGTAGCAACAGTGACAATTTCCTTATTCATCAATGCGTGTGTTGATGTAAGAATGTGAACACTTCATTAGTTGCACATTTCGGCTGGCTTTGGTTATTTAGATAATGGATATCTACTTCAATGCAAAAGATGAAACATGTTTGGGATATATTGGTCAGGTCTCTGAACATTTTAAGACATTGAACATTAATGGTGTAAAATCTGAAGTGTTCTTTTGCATTTTTTTGGAGGTATTGCACAGTGCAAAAATCAAGTGTCATTTTCCTGCATCATAGCACATTGTGGAAATATTTCCTTGTGTACATATTGACACTGGTGCTGAAAGAATTGAACTGTCTGTACATGCCAGCGATGCTTTCTTCAAGATACTGGTGTGTAATATTGTCCCTTTTATTCAGAAATGTGATTGGTAAAGTTAATAAATGATGCTCAGCTGTGGCATTGACAAAACTGTAAATCAAGCACTTACAGGATTTCAGCGGTGTATGTTCTGCTGTCACAATGCAAGATTTGAAATGTTAATGCATCAATTTAGTGTAGTTGTTGATGCACTTATGAATAATTAATTTACTAATTGGGTTACAAATGAATTGGGTAAATTTACATCCATTCAATAACGGTGCTATGGGATCTGTTAACAGTATTTGTCAATTCTTTACAAAATGTAATCCAAACCAAGGTACAACCATATGAAACCACCACTAAAAGTGTTGACGTTATGTAGACCTATGTACTTTGAATCTCAGTATTAGTAGAAAATGTAATTTATTTAAATCTTGTGGTTTAAAAAAAAATTGGATCAATAATTGTTGAAACTTTGTTCTGTCACTAGCTGTTCTTACTGAAAGATATGAATAGTTAAAGGTTTTTCCTCCCCACCCTGTCCTTGATTCATAGTTAAGGCTAGAGTTTTGTGGAAGGCCCAAGCTAGCCGGTAGAACAGTGATTGACTTTTTAATTTTTCTGTGGTGAACTTGTTTATGCAAAGCTGCTTCACCAGCTTTGAGCTGAAGTTGGCGCCAGGCCAATGGGCAATGTGAAATAAATTTGCCAATATTAGATTTAAGTGGATGCATGCAGTTGAAGCCATCAGGGACAAATGGTATTTCACAATGCAGTTTTAGGTTATACTTCCATTGTTTGTTAGTGTTGGTCAAAGATGAGATGGGCTGGTGAGGAGGAAAGACCAAAAGATCTCCATCAAAGATTTAGTGCAAGGAAATCCAGTGTGATGGCACAAATAAATCCTGTGGCCAAGTAACGGAGTGATACAACGCTCTACCCACTGTTTATTGCTGTCAAAATGGATTTGTGATATGGTTCCACTTTCTGACACTTCAGGGCAACCTCCCCAGAAGACAGTGGTGTACCATTTTTGGCAACAGCTGATGATCAGGCTCATACACTGTCTACAAAGCATTGGAACAGATGAGCAAGAAGATGGCACACTTAAAGAAATATTTCAAAGGTAAGATTACCCGATAGTACCACGTATCGGGTGGATGGCCCAGAATTGCATGGCACAAATATTGCCTGATCCATGTATATTGCTTGTCCTTGGTGGGCCTTCAGAACAACGTGAAGTTATTTTTACTGCACTAATTTATTGCATCCAATTTAATTGCAAACCTCAGAAGTATGCATCTTCAAAATTTAAAGTACAAATTAAAGTGGTACAACAATTGCAGCGTCCAAGGTCGTAAAGCCTCTTGTTGTCGTAAACCCTGGCCAGCATGATACATTGTCACTTTCTGACACATTGAATGATTCAAGTTGTGTATATATTTGCCACGATGCATGTACACTTCCAGCCTCCTGCTTTATAACGTTTCCCTTGACTAAAGGCAATAACTTGTTTTTGGGAGGATGGCCAATGTCAGTTTTAAGTGGATGCATTCAATTAAAGATCTAATTTTGCATTCAAGGACAAAAGCTGTTTCAAACATAATGCAGTTTCAAGTTAGACCTTCACTGTTTGTAAGTGATGGTCAGAAGGTGAGTTGGGATGGCGAGTAATGACCACAAGGTCCCCAACGCAGTTAGTGTGATGTCACTAAATAAATTATGTGGCCAAGTATTGGAGTGATACAACGCCTTACCAAAAATTATGAATAGACAGATGGATGGCAGAGATTTGTGTAAACTTCTACCTATATTAATTTGATAGGCTGGAGCAGCAATTGTACGTGTTACAAACAAAATTCCGATATTAGTTCTTTCACTGACCTTTCAGGTAATGATTTGAGTTTACCAAGCTTGTCAGAGCTTACCCAAAATATGGATGCAATTAACTGTAAAAGGGAACCATGCAATCCATAAAGTCACATGGTCCTTGTTTCAACTGTTGAGATATTGATAAGCTGTTATCACAATAAACAAAAGTCACTGAGACACTTGCGATCTGAACAAGATGCATTTGGCAGCGTAGGCCCTCTTCATGCATATTTAACCCTGAAGACTCTCAGTGCTAAGTGCTAGTAAAATGTACTGAGTATTTCAACAAACGTATAAAACTGAAAGTACTGTGCAGCATGATGTTTAAAAACATTATGAAGGACTGTGTTAAAGGTTATACCAAATTTAATGAAACACTTTTTAAATGGCTCGCGTCTTGGTTCACTTACCCGTTTGCATAAATGCAGCTAGAAAATGAATGACACATATACTGTGTTTATGATCTGTTTGTGGATCCTTTTGGTTGGTTCTTAAAAACTGAATGACTTTCAAATGACAATGAGTAAATCAAAATTGTAACTGTAACCAAACCCGCACTATAGTGTGTACCATCAACAAAATGCATTGCAGATGCTCACGTAGGACACTCCAACAATATCTCCTACGGCCGCTACTACGAAGAAAGAAAACTGGTTCAGGCTACAATAGCTGCATATCATTCTGACTTGGAAATATTTTGCTTTGCTGTTGCTGCACTGTTTTTGGATCTAACTCAATGCAGCATCATAGGAATCTTTTTGCCTGATGGAACTCAAGGATTCATAAGGCAACTTGTCACATTCTAGAGACGATAGAGGTGGACAATAAATGCTAACATTGCCAGTGATGCCCGGAACCCCCAATTTTTCATCTTATCTAAGTGCATGCTCTGAATATTGATCTAAATTCATTTTAAACGTTATAAACTCCAGTTTTAGAGATTTAGTTGCAAGTTCAACATTTATATTCCATCCTTTTTAATGCAATTTTAACCCAACGAGTTTTTTTTATCACGTTCACGCACATCCTCTGCTTAATAAACCAACTGGTCAGGATTAAGGTGGGAGGAGGCATTCTGTATAAAACTGCCTATGCAGGTTCAGGCTTCTACTGATCATAGATATACTGAACTCTAGCACAGCTGATTGCCACTGTACTTCGATGCTGGACTCTCCGGTTTCCTAGGTAGGTAGATTGCTATTCCTGTGCCAGGTTGGAACTGATGCAGGAAAACAAATCCATTTGTTTGAAAGTAGAAAGAGGCTGCAGAAAGATGCTAAAAATAACTTGAATTACTACTTTAATTCTTTGCTTATTTATTAATTTTAATTTTTTTCCAGTGTTTTCAAGTTTCAATTAAAATGTTTAAATGTATTTAAGTTTGGAATGTTTTTGAATATCAGAGATGTCACAAAATTCAAAAATTGACAGTGCTGAACCATGAACTACAGCTTTACTATTTATCAATTCTCTGAGCAGGGCTTGCTGTTTACAATTGGAAGGCTATAAAACCGCGCAGCTTCAGTAATCAGATTAAAGCTGCTTTCTTGAGGAAGTTAATGTCAGTGGTCGCTCTCAGTCCAGGCAAAAATCATGTAGGTTTTGCAATCAGGTTGGAGTCCGATTCCTGGAGGAATCTCCAGGAGTCATGGTAGTGGACCTGCACAAGGTAAGAGCAAGTTTAATGAAGTGGAGCTCCAAGCAGCTCTCTGCTTGGTGAAATTTCACTCTGTTTCTTGGGCCTTGTCACTACCTTGCCCCTGGGCGTAAATCGTAATTGACTGATTGCCTTATCGTAACTGAGAAGGACCAGTGTAACATATCCTTCAATCTTCAATGATTCTGCACAACTGAAAGCATTTGTTAGTAAATCTGAAGGAAGTGCATTCAGTACAATTCATTTATCCAAAGTGCTACGATGAAGCCATGATTTTTCAAGGTTAATAATTTCATCCTTTGGTAGATCCTATCAGTTTAGTAATAACTAAATTAGAGATAATCATTTACAGTTGCCCAAAATGCCTTTTCTGACACGGAAAAAAAAAATCAATTTTCCCCTTTTAAAATATTGGACATGCTTTTCAATATATTAACTTCCTCCTGAATTTTTGGATGTAAGCTAGCAGGTCCCCATATTTTGTCTGACGTCATCATTCTCACGTAATCACAATCACAATAATAATTTATTAGCCAAGTATGTTTGCAACATACGAGGAATTTCCTTTGCCAAGTCAGTCATACAAATAAAAAGCAACGCAACACGTAAAACTCCTTTTAACATGACCATATATCACATAGACTCCTCCACATTCCTCACTGTATTGGAAGGTGAAAAATTGTTTAAATCTCTTCTTTGCTCTCCTGTGGTCGGGGGCCTCAAGCCCTCCATTGACGGGACGATCTTGACCCCCCGTAGCCGGCGACTTTTGGGCCCACCGCATCGGGGCGATCAGCTCCTGCACAAGTCAATCAGACAGTAGTATGCGTGGCATGTCCTTAAAAGAGAAAGCAAACATTGTGCATTTTGTTAGATTGCTCTCAAAGTAATGTTACAATGCCTAATCACTAGTACTTTACAAGAAGCATCGCAACCTTCCTTGGCCGGTGGTGACAAAGGTCTTTATTTTTACCTTCCTTGACCGGTGGTTAGAAAGGTCTTTATTTTTAGTGAGAGGCTCAACATGTACCACCAAGACAGTCTGGCACAAGATGTCTTTGTCAAGGTGCATCTAGTACATCTCTGCACTGCTTTTTGACCAACAGGTGGTTAACTTGGTGAAAGGCATATTTTGGAGTGCACAAAGCTTGCAAGAGTATTGATGCGAGGAACTTGCCAGAGCCAAAGGTGTAAATTGGCACGTTTTAAAGTATAGTTCAATGTGTTGAGGGAGACACTGAAACTTCATTAGCAGCCAAAATGTGAAATAGCTACCACCATTGCATGTTGAGGAGCTGGATTCATTGTATGAACTTTTCCGATACTACTCATGGAATGTACCTGAAAAGTAAATGGAAGTCAAGCTGATATAATGCAATTCTTTTTAGCAACGTGAATGTATCTGTTTTGTGATTAGTTATATATAGACACATTGTACCATTTGCAAATCTTACAAAATGTTTTTATTTTGAGACTGGAAATGAGATTAAAAAAACCTACAATCTATTAGCTTGTTGGAACTTTTTTGGCAGATGGAATACTGAAGTCATCTTACTTCTCCAGGGCACTTAGACTCTCTCCATGAGGACCATATTTCAATTTCTGTTAGAATCTTGTTTACATTAATCCCATTTTCTTCTCACATTCTCGTTAACGCCACCTATATTCTGTCACTCAGCTGTACACTGGGGCAATTTACACTGCCAACCTGGAAGTCTTTGAGATGCAGAACATGCAAGAAATCCATCCATTTGCAGGGAGAATGTACAAACATGCAGGGCTGAATCTGGGTTTCTGTTGCTGAGAGATGGTGCCTCCACGAGCCAAGCCACTGTTGCCCACTGATCTGATTTGAGAAATGCAGCATTTGAAAACTGCAGTTCTGTCAAGGGTCTCCTCCATTTTGCCAACAGCAACATCCCATTTCAGCATGCATCGGGCATACATAATTTGTGTCTTTATATTTTTACTAACTTGATTTGCCTACCGAAATTTTTTGAGGAGTGATTAATGTTGGTGTGATTGCTGTGTTGAAGTACTCAAAAGCTGATTTTATATTTTGGTCAGCATACAAACATGATGGATGAACAAATCTAAACAAAGCATTTGTGAGAGTAATGAGGACAAATAACTGGAAATTTCAATTACCGGCACTTTAATTTTGCATGGGGGAAAAAAATAAAGGAAAATATCCAAAAATTGGAATACGTGAGCAATTGTTCCATCTAAATGAGGATTTGGCTGGGCATAATTATTATAAAATATATAAAACTAAAGAGCTTTGTGTAATTTGAATTAATTAACTTGAAAGTTATGTCAAGAAATGGGATCTATGTGGTTAATCTGGAGCCTCGTGAAGATCAGCTGTGGCTCTGTTGAATGTATCTTCACTTGTTGTAATGTATATAAAGTTTTACATGGTGCCCTTAGTTTATTTATTGTTATGTGTACCGAGATAACACAGTGAAAATCTTTTTGATGTGTTCGTTCCATTCAGCAGAAAGACTATACATGATTACAATCAAACCATCCAGAGTGTACAGATACAGGATAAAGGGAATATCTTTTAGTGCAAGGTAAAATCCAACAAAGTCTGACTAAAGATAGTGCAAACGTCTCCCAATGAGGCAAATGGTAGGTCGGGACCGTTCTCTAGTTGGTGATCGCTGCCTGATAACAGCTAGGAAGTAACTCCCTGAATCTGGAGGTATGTGATTATGCTGGTTGCTTTGACGAGGCAGCATGAGTGTAGATGGAGTGAATGGAAGGAAGGTTGGTTGTGAGCTGTTTATTTCTGCACCTTTTTTATTCTGTACCTCCCCAGTAGTACCTCTTTTCTGTTAATAGTGCAATTATGTGCGATCAGGAATCAAAGAGTAGGGATTAACGGGTCCCTTTCAGAATGGCAGGCAGTGACTAGTGGGGCACCGCAAGGCTCGGCTGGGACGGCAACTATTTACAATATACATCAATGATTTGGATGAAGGGATTCAAAGTAACATTGGCAAATTTGCAGACAACATAAAACTGGGTGGCAGTGTGAACTGTGAGGAGGATGCGATGAGAATGCAGGGTGACTTGGACAGATGGCAGATGAAGTTTAATGTGGATAAATGTGAGGTTATCCACTTTGGTAGCAAGGCAGGAAGGCAGATTACTATCTAAATGGTGTCAAGTTGTGAAAAGGGGAAGTACAGTGGGATCTGGGGGTCTTTGTTCATCAGTCTATGAAAGTAAGCATGCAGGTACAGCAGGCAGTGAAGAAAGCGAATGGCATGTTGGCCTTTGTAACATGAGGAGTTGAGTATAGGAGCAAAGAGGTCCTTCTGCAGTTGTACAGAGCCTTAGTGAGACCACACCTGGAGTATTGTGTGCAGTTTTGGTCCCCTAATTTGAGGAAGGACAATCTTGCTATTGAGGGAGTGCAGCGTAGGTTTACAAGGTTAATTCCCGGGATGGCGGGGCTGTCATATGCAGAGAGAATGGAGCAGCTGGACGTACACTCTGGAGTTTAGAAGGATGAGAGGCAATCTTATTGAAACATATAAGATTGTTAGGGTTTTGGACATTCTAGAGGCAAGAAACATGTTCCTGATGTTGGGGGAGTCCAGAACCAGGGTCCACAGTTTAAGAATAAGGTGTAAGCCATTTAGAACGGAGACGAGGAAATACTTTTTCTCACAGAGTTATGAGTCTATGGAATTCTCTGCCTCAGAGGGCGGTAGAGGCCGGTTCTCTGGATACTTTCAAGAGAGAGCTAGATAGGGCTCTTAAAGATAGCGGAGTCAGGGGATATGGGGAGAAGGCAGGAATGGGGTACTGATTGGGCATGATCAGCCATGATCACATTGATTTGCGGTGCTGGCTCGAAGGGCCGAATGACCTATTCCTGCACCTATTATCTATTGTTTATGAAGCCTCGTAAATTTAAGCATCCATAGCTTAAAATCTTTTGATTTCAAATGTTCACCCAACATTCCTCATTTTCATATACTGATGATGTATATTCTGATTGTTTTTCACTTTTTCTGAAGCTACAATAGCTTTTGAACACATCTATATATCAGGTTGATACAGAAATTTTGCAAGTAAAACAGTGAGGAACATAAAATGTGATTGATGTGGATGGAGCTTGATGTCTGCATGACCTTGGTGGGCGGCATGAAAGTTCTGTTTTTTTTGACTGATTTTATAAATGGATATTACTGAAACTCATGTTATTGTGTGATCATAGTGTCAAGAATATAAGCCCTCAAACATTTCTTGTTCATTTGTAATAAGAATATTTTGTTCTTTGCCTTGTATTAGGAATAAAATAAATTGATGTTTTCTTTACATTCGTCTTCCCCATATATTGAGTTAATGATTCCTTAAGTTACTGGTCTTGGAAGCAGTGTTGACACCAAATGTGTTTAAGTGACTTTCAGGTTTAGCAGATCATCTGATACCCATTTCACTTCATAATTCAATTTAAACTGTCGTCATTGTTTAATATCGTTTTATCGTTTTGTGCTCTCTCAAAGTAATTCTGGGATCTTTGTTGTGAAAGAATAATGCCTCTGTATCATTTGAAAAATATGTTGTGTAACTATCTAGAAGTGCACCTAATTAACTTAAGATGCAGGATGGATTTAAACCCATGTGTTAAAGAGAAGTTCACTATTTATCAGTGTATTCGCCTTTATGTCAGGGACCTTGACAAATCAATAAGATTATTAAGCCACTTGAGGATTTTGTATGAGAATCAGGAAAAGATGCTCTAAACATGTTGGGATATGGGCAGATATCTGAAAACAAAACTATTTCTCCAAGTCGACAGTTTGGGAAGGGTATGTGAAACAGCCTTTGAGACAAGAATGGAAACCAATGACTGTATTTATAGTTTGTCTGCTTTTATTAGACATTCCTTAAACGTTGAGAAATGTAGATTAAATGGCGTCTAATTTAAATTATGGGAAAATAACTTATTTTTAAAAAGTCTTGTATATTGCTTCTATGGATAATTAAATTTGGTGTAGATTTAGCTAGTGTGTTTTTTATGTATTGATCCGACTGGTTGGTATTTAAACTATGCCCATGCACATTTAAATTATTAGCTTGAAAAAAAATCAGATTAAGCAGCTGCAACTTCGGTGAGAGTACCACTTTAATGGAATGGAAAGTTCATTTGAACTTTGATATTAGTCTTTGTGGTTTTAAAGTTGCTTTGGAAAATTCCTTCCAAATGATCACAAGCTGTGAATGGGAAAGATTTAGTTTGCTTTAGCCGTACAACGTCTACAGGAATGTTTAAATACCAAGACTTTTCCTGAGAAACCAGATGGTAACTTTTTTTTGATACATTTTATTTTTGGGTGTTTTGTTTACACATTTGGACACCATGAGCTAATTTAATACGTGTGACATCAGAAATTTCTCCACATAGCCAATACAATCTATACATAACTAAAACCCTGATTTTGTTTTCTTCCGGTTTGGTGGTCTTTCTAATTGCGCAAAAACGGTTTGCGATAGTGCTGCGATTTTTTGCCAGTTCACTCCTGTGATGCGATTGCACCAAGTTTTGTTCCTTTTGGTTGAATGTTGTAAAAGTTAGCAAGGTTTAAAAATCTTTAAAAATGTGCGTGCGCAGATCGATCTCTTATCCTGCCAGCCGGAGCCAGGCAGATTAATCACTCCCCGGGACAGTCCGCCCCTTCCTGCGCCATCACGTCTTTACTGGAGCTTTACTGGTGGCCGGCGGAGGTTTCCAACCGGACTTTCAGAGGGACCCGAAGCAGCCCAGCCCCGCCCCAAGCTGCAGCCCAGCGTCGGAGACCCAGCCCAGCCCGGAGTCGGAGATGTCGCCAAACAGAAAGCGGCGACTCTGATCCTGGCGGAGGAGAACAATGCTATGAGTCCTCATCACACCGCCAATTCCAGCCACTACCCCTCTGGTCCACCTTCTGGCTCCTCCCCCTCCCTCCCCCGTGATGTCCCCTCTCCCCCATGGCTCTTCCCCCGCCTTTTCTCCGAGCTCACTCCCCCCCCCCCCCCCCCCCCCCTATTATCCCTCCCAGCCCCCCCCAAAACCCCCTGCCCCCACCCCCACAAAACCGCCCCCAGCCCCCACAAACCCCCCCTGCCCCACAAACCTCCCTGCTCCCTGGGCTCTCCTGCCAAGTGTATCCAGCATTTTATTTATTTTTTATTTTATTATAATCACCTAGCCCTCTGTCTTTTGCACGAGTCATAGCAGGGTCATGTTCAACTTTTCCATTTATGAGATTATCAAATGTCATCGCCTGTCCTGCCATGAGTATTGGAACACTATGATGTAGATTAAGTACAATTTCAAAACAAGAAGTTGACTAACTTATTATTTTCCTAATATTGCCTGTCAAATTGCAATGTGTAAACTTTTGAGGTATTTGTTTATTATTGTCATGTGTACCGAGAAACAGTAAAAAGCTTTGTCTCCCTGCTCTCGAGCCAAATTGCAGTAGATCAAGGCTCTCTGGGAGGCTGGAATTAATGCACTCCAGGACCAGACTCTCAAACACTTCATGTTAGGGAATGCCAGGTCCACTAGATGGTAATCATTAGGGCATGCTATGTTGTTTTTCTATAGTACTTGGGTGATGGTTGTCTTAAGGCAGATAAGAGGCATAACATGGAGTAGCGAGAGGTTAAAGATGTCTGCGAATATTCCTGCCAGCTGGTCCGCACAGGTCCTAAGGACGTGGCCGGGCACTTCATTCGGACAAAGTGCTCCAGTAACTCAGCAAGTCAGGCGACATCTATGGAGAAAATAGACCCTTCAGAAGAAGGATCCCGACCTGAAAAATCACCTGTCCAGTTTCACCATAGATGCATCCTGACCCGCTGAGTTACTCTGTCTATCTTTTGTATTAACCGGCATCTGCAGTTCCTTCTTACTCCATCCAGACGACTTGCTTTCCGCAGGTTCACTTTCAGGAAGGACGATCTGATATCTGTGATGGCGATCCTGGATACCAGTGCATCCGAGGCCATGGAGGCGGATGACATTGTATGAAACCATATTAGAATGTGCAAAGTGAGTTCTGGGTGTGCTCTGAAAGGTGTGTTCTGTAATTGATGTGGTTCCTACATACTGAGTGCACTGATAAGCACTTAATTAAATGCATCTCAGTGACAAAAATAGCAATGTTTTCATGTCTTTAGTGATACAGATTGTCCTCATGTACAAAAGAAAGTGTTGTGCAAATTTGTTGGGAGAAATGGCCAGAGGTATAATTAAAAGCTGGCATATTTTTTAAATTAAGACTGTCCTTGTGGAAAAAGTGGCTGTGCAAAATTACTTTTGAAGGAAAGCATTATCATTCTGCCTGTATATTATGTATTATTTATCGTATCATGGTCTGAAAGCCAATTATGGCTAAGATATGAACTGTAGTCTCCAAGTTGTTTGTATTGCAGATTTACAATGCCCAAATAAAACCAAACTATAGCTAGTATTTGTTGAATACAATGCAATAGGTGTGTGGTGGCAATTTTTAGTTAACAACGTTTTGGTACAATTTGTTTGGGTACATTGTTGGGGTGGCACGATGGTGCAGCGGATAGAGCTGCTGCCACACAGCTCGAGAACCAGGTTTGATCCTGATCTCTGGTGCTATCGATCTTGAGTTTGCATGTTCTCCCAGTGACTGCATGGGTTTCCTCCAAGTGCTCGGGTTCCTCCCATACCCCAAAAACGTCTGTGTTTGTAGGTTAATGGCTTCAGTGAATTGCACTTAGTGTAGGAATTGGATGCAAAAAATGGAATAACATCGAATCAGTGTGAAAAGCTGATCGATGGTCAGCGTGGGCTGAAGGTCCTGTTTCCATGCTATGCCTTTCAATCAATTCAATCAATTTTAAAACACAAATGTTGACATTTGATGTCCTCAATCTAAGAATTAAAATTAGAGCAATGCCTCTATCTAAATAAATTTTTGATCATCACAAGATGCTTTTTGTAGTTGTTGACCTTGCTCCTGTTCTCCAAATATAACTGTAAAATAAAAAAACTGCAGTAAAGTTGCCATTTGAAAATAAATGAACAGCTATGGGACAATGGTCAGGTATGAGTGCAGTATTTCAAATGGAGCCGGTATAAAACGGTATTATTTTTTTAATTCTGTAATCCTCCCCCTTCAGGTTAAGGTCATAGCTGTAACTCGAGTCCAAAGAATAACTTGAGTTAATTTATAGCCTGACTATCACCTATTGCAGTAGATATGTTATCTATTAGTATATTTGCATATTAGTTCATTTTCTTTCACATCAAGATTTAAATGGATATTTAGGTTGGGTAACATAGCTAAAAGGTGAGCTTGAGTGATCTCCAAGAAGTTGGAAATTGTCTGCTCTGAATGAATAGAAAACAGGACTATCTCAAGGTTTTGTCACTAAGCAGATCTTCAGTATGTTGCCTTTTGGAAATAAAATAATTGATAACTCGTAAATTGAGTTAGAAAGACAAGCTTTACTCTTTTACATGCTGTCAGATGAAAATTACAAGCTTTTGCATTTAACTGCTAAATTATGTATGCACCACCTGTGGTAATAAACTCGCATTTACCAAAGCTATGAAGAGAATTGTATTTCAGATTAAAAAATATATACATTTTCTGCAAAATAAATCTCCTAATTTTCTCGTATTAAGGATTCTTAATTGAAAATCCACAACTTTTTTTATTGCTGCTGGTTGAATTTTTATGAATATCGTAATCTTTTAGTGACAACCTTTTTCCTCTTTGAAAAGGGCCATTGTTGCAGCACATTGTTTTTAAGCCGGTGTTGATATTTATTTTTATCTGGGAGTGTAGTGTAGAGAATATCTATATTCTTTGGTGTGCGTACGTGCCTGCCTGCCTCTGCCTCTGTCGCTCTCTGTCGCTCTCTGTCGCTCTCTGTCGCTCTCTGTCGCTCTCTGTCTCTCTCTGTCTCTCTCTGTCTCTCTCTGTCTGGAAACCAGAGGAACAAACGGGGATGCACTATGGGAACTGCACTCACTCCAGCACCAGCAACATAATGAAGGACCCCGACCACCGGACTGTTCCAGTTGCTACGGTCAGGCTGCTGTCACCTTGCGAAAACAGAGGATGAGACGGAGTTTCTTCACACAGGCCATCAAGGCTGTGAACTCTTATCTCACCAGGGACTAATTTACTGTTGTGTTGTGTCTTTTTACTTTTCTAAAATCTCAATACTGCTTCTATTATGTTCTGTTTTGTTGTTTCATTGTTTTTGCACACTCCGCAGGCATTGCCACTTTCATTTCACTGCACATCTTGTATGTGTTAGTGACAAATAAAGTTGGCTTGACTACCTGTGATCTGAAGTAATTTGAGTATAGAAGTTGAGAGGTCATGTTGCAGTTGTATAAGGCTTTGGTGAGGCTGCATTTAGAATATTGTGTTCAGTTCTGGGCACCATGTAATAAGAAAGATATTGTTAAGCTGGAAAGGGTACAGAGGATTTATGAGGATGTTGCCAGAACTAGCGGGTCTGAGCTATAGGGAGAGGTTGAGTAGCTGGGACTCTATTCCTTGGAGTGCAGGAGGATGAGGAGTGATTTAGAGGTACATATAAAATTATGAGAGGAATGAATTAGGCAGATGCACGGAGTCTCTTGCCCAGCGTAGGTGAATCTAAGACCAGTGGACATAGGTTTAAGGTGAAGGGGAAAAGATTTAATAGGAATCTGAGGGATAACCTTTTCACAGAAAGGGTGGTGGGTGTAGGGAACACACCCAGAGCAGGAGGGAGAGGCAGGGGCGATCCCAACATTTAAGAAACAGTTAGATAATTACATGGATAGGACTGGTTTGGAGGGATGTGGGCCAAATGCAGGCAGGTGGGATGAGTGTAGCTGGGAGATGTTGACCGGTGTGGGCACGTTGGGGCGAAGGGCCTGTTCCACGCTGTATCGCTCTATGATTCTAAGTATGTCTCAAATCATCCAAAAATGGCCTTTCAATGAAACGCATCCCAATCTTCATAATTTAATTATTTACTCACAGTCGGAATTGAAATTGCACAATACCATTTCTATGTTGCTTTAATATCCTTCTCATTTTATGGAAATTAAAAAGAGTGTACACATAACTGTTTTCATAAGATTAAATTCAAATCCTGGTATTCTTAGGTTTCAACAATTGCTTTAAACCTAATATTTAATAGAATTGCCTCTGCTTGGTCTCACCGATGTAGATCAGCGAGCCACCGGGAGGTCAGGTTGGTTAATGGAGCCACCGGGGAGACCAAGCGGAGGCTTGGCGATCGTTTCACCGAACACCTCCGCTAGGTCCGCATTAACCAACCTGACCTCCCGGTGGCTCAGCACTTCAATTCCCCCTCCCATTCCGTATCCGACCTCTCTGTCCTGGGTCTCCTCCATGGCCAGAGCGAGCACCACCGGATGCTGTTCATCGATTACAGCTCAGCATTCAACACCATTATTCCATCAAAACTGATCACCAAACTCGGTAACCCGGCATCGACCCCTCCCTCTGCAACTGGATACTGGACTTTCTAACCAACAGACCCCAGTCTGTGAGGTTAGACAAGCACACCTCTTCAACCCTCACCCTGAACACCGGCGTTCCTCAGGGCTGTGTGCTGAGCCCCCTCCTCTACTCCCTCTTCACCTATGACTGCACACCTGTACATGGTACTAACACCATCATCAAGTATGCAGATGATACAACGGTGATTGGCCTCATCAGCAACAACGATGAGCTGGCCTACAGGGAGGAGGTCCAGCACTTAGCAGCATGGTGCGCTGACAACAACCTGGCCCTTAACTCCAAGAAGACCAAGGAGCTAATTGTAGACTTCAGGAAGTCCAGAGGCGGCACGCACACCCCCATCCACATTAACGGGACGGAGGTGGAACGTGTTTCTAGCTTCAGGTTCCTGGGAGTCAACATCTCCGATGACCTCTCTTGGACCCACAATACCTCTACTCTGATCAAGAAGGCTCATCAGGGTCTCTTCTTCCTGAGGAGACTGAAGAAGGTCCATCTGTCTCCTCAGATCCTGGTGAACTTCTACCGCTGCACCATCGAGAGCATCCTTACCAACTGTATCACAGTATGGTATGGCAACTGCTCTGTCTCCGACCGGAAGGCATTGCAGAGGGTGGTGAAAATTGCCCAACGCATCACCGGTTCCACGCTCCCCTCCATTGAGTCTGTCCAAAGCAAGCTCTGTCTGCGGAGGGCGCTCCGCATCGCCAAGGACTGCTCTCACCCCAACCATGGACTGTTTACCCTCCTACCATCCGGGAGGCGCTACAGGTCTCTCCGTTGCCGAACCAGCAGGTCAAGGAACAGCTTCTTTCCAGCGGCTGTCACTCTACTCAACAACGTACCTCGGTGACTGCCAATCACCCCCCCCCCCCCCCCCCCCCCCGGACACTTATTATTATTTATTCAAATCGTTTGCTATGTCGCTCTTCAAGGGAGATGCTAAATGCATTTCGTTGTCTCTGTACTGTACACTGACAATGACAATTAAATTGAATCTGAATCTGGAAATTGGAGGGACAGCACCTCGTATTCTGCTTGGGGAGTCTGCATCATTGGGCATGAACATTGAATTCTCCCAATTTTGTTAGCTCTTGCTGTCTCCTCCCCTTCCTATCTCTACCGACGCTGGCGGTATTGTCCATAGTCGGCAGACCTGGGGTGGTGTTGCCCATCTCGAAACGAGCATAAAAGGAGTTCAAGTCATCAGCTAGGGAGATGCCGGCACTTGAGGATGAGGGTGGGGTGCTCCGGTAGTTGGTTACAGTCCGTAGCCCCTGCCACAGGCTTCTGGTGTCCTGCTGCTCCATCTGTGACTCCATCTTGCCCCTGTACCTCCTTTTTGCGTCCTTCACTGCCCTTCGCAGTCGGTAGGACTCTACCTTGTAGACGTCCAAGTTTCCTGATGCCAGGCCCGAGTTGTAGGCAGCGGTGCAAGCATTCAAGGCAACACGAACGGACCTGTCTACCCAGGGTTTTTGGTTCGGAAAGGTGCTTACCCTTACCGTGGGGACGATGTAGTTGGTTATTGTTGCGATGAAGTCCGTGACTGCTTCCGCGAACTCACTGACGTCACTGGAACTTGCTTGGAACATATTCCAGTCGACATCGCTCAGTGCACCTTGCAGCATGGCCTCTGACTGGTCGGACCACCGCTTTACGTCCCTCGTCTCTACCGCTTCCCGAACTATCCTCTGTTTATACTCCGGCAGCAGGAAAATGGCAGCGTGGTCAGATTTTCCTAGGGGAGGGAGTGAAACGGCCTTGTAGCCCTTCCTGAATGGCGTATAGCAGTGGTCCAATGTCCTCTCCCCCGTGGTGGCACACGTGATTTGTTGGTAGAAGTTCGGCATGACCATCTTGAGATTTGATTTATTAAAATCTCCAGCCACCACCATAGATAGCCGCATCCGGGTATTTGTTTTGATGTCGACATAGCACATCGTGTAGGGCTGATAGTGCCACGTCGGTGTCCGCCTGCAGTGGAATGTAGACGGCTGTGACGATCACTGAGCCGAACTCCCGGGGAAGGTAGAATGGGCGGCATGAGATTGTCAGATGCTCCAGGTCTGGTGCGCAGGATCTATGATCAAATCCAAGATTTTAACACCTTGGAATTTGAACCTGCTAACTCATTCCACCATTGAACCACCAATTACACCTGAGTAATTTGTCTTCAAAAGCCTTATCTCTTAATAAAGTATTTAAAAACATATAGCTCAAAGAAAGCTATCTACCACATTATTTGTACACAAACTCCATTCTTCTCTCTTTGTTTCTTAAGATACTCTTAAGATAATGACAATCCATGTTTGAAAAACCCGCCAAGAAACTTGCGCTATGCATGCGCAGTATGCTGTGCAGCACATGCACGCAGTCCACGGTGCAAAGGCAGAATTTCAGCTGCCTTTATAGACCGTTGTCATTGAAGGCTTGAAGCAGTGTTGACGGCACGTGAGTTGCACTTTCGCGTGTTACATGTACTGCGGATGAAAGGCACGGGAGAATTATGCCCACCTAAGAGATCGATCTCTCAGGTAGGCATAATTCTCCCGTGCCTTTACTATTTATATTTAATAATTACCATTTTATAATTTTAGTCAACAGAGGTACGTGCCTAACTCATCATTATCTGTGATTAGGCCAGTTTGTGCATTTATTAAAATGATATTAATCTTACTTGTAGCCAGTTGTGAAATGAATTTCCTCCCTTGCGTCTAGCTTATAAATGGGCTACATTTTTGGTGAAGTTGTACAAGAGGATATTTATATTAGTCCACTGAATTTGATTATTCCTATGGGAATGCCTATGATTTTTTTTAATTAAGTTTGACAATACAATAAATGTGCATAAAGAATTATTTAATTTGATCACATATTGCTCAGATCTAATGCAATGTGATACATTTTTAATCTAATGTAAACCTTTTATTCTTCCATGTCCAATAGCCTCTTGTTTATACAAATTCTGTTAATGGATGTGGTTACAGATTTCTAAATTTGTACAAGAAAGTATTTCACTCTTTATACTTAAGTGAACAGTCCTTCAGATAAGCGCATGTATTACATTGATTTACATTAATTTTTTTCCTCTATCTTTAGGTAAATCCCACCTGGCAATAGTACAGAGAGTGAACAATGAAGGGGAAGGAGATCCATTTTATGAGGTGCTTGGTATCGTCACGCTCGAGGATGTAATTGAAGAAATAATCAAATCCGAGATCTTGGATGAAACTGATTTATATAGTGAGTGATCTTGGTGCTATCCCCTTCCTTTACTGTAGCATGCAAACTATTTTTGTCATGAAACATATTTCTTTTCGAGGGGAAGTATGAATAAGAACTTTTGTGATATTCTTCCTTCATCATCATCTTGTCTACATAGCTTAGAATATGCAGCTAGTTCCAGTGCCACATGCTTGTTGAGGTATTTTTGTTAATGTACTCTCATTACTGCAGAGTTCTGGGGTTGTACTAGGCAACCATGATCTATGCCCTCTCATGTTTTACAGAGACTTGGGCTACATTAACCTCAAAGCACTGCAGAAATATCACCAATGCTATTTTTGCAAACTCCTCAAAATGCCAGCAGCATAAACAAGCCAATGTCAGCACCATTTTCAGGCAATTGGGTGTTGGAGAGAACTCCGTTTCTCATCAAAAAAGCCACTGGATCGTCTAGTGTTAAATGAATATCACACAACAATCACTTTAATATCTCATCCAAAAAATACTTTTGTGTGCATCTAATTTGTGGGACTTGAACATCATCTCAAAGAATACATTTTCAGCTAAGTGAACCAAGTTGACTTAATATCTTCTACCAGACATCCTTTTCTCTCCTTCCTCTTATTTTCAATGCCACCCAACCAATCCCCATTTCCTTTCGATCCCCTCCAACTCCGTCCCTTTCCACCTATATCCCTTCCTTCTGGCTTTTCATTTCATTTCCTTTCTTTTTGACACCCTTTTCATCTCTATTTCCACCCATCTGTCAATCTCTCCACCAACGCACCCCTCATCTGCATTCCCGTGCCAGGTTTTAACCTTCGCCTATCTCTTTCATCTTTCTCTCACCCTCTTCTCCCCCCACCCATTACCCCATTCGTCTGAAGATGGGGCCTGACAGAAAACGTAATCTGGCAATTTCTCTCCTCAGATGCTGCCTGACACACTGATTTTCTACAGAAGGTAGAATTTATTTTGCTTTATTTGGGTATTTTTCAAGCTGCTTACAAAATCACCATGCACCATTTGGAGCCATGAAATAGCTTCATTGGACGAAAATCCAGCATTTTAAACATTCTTACTGAATCAATTGATCTTCAACTGTTCTTTGTATTAGTCATCACTTTGCTACCAAGGCAGATAGGACAGGAAAATAATTGACCTGATTAAATCATCGAAAGAGTATAAACTACCTTGAAATAAAAATAGAAAACTGGAAATACCGAGCAGGTCGGCAGCATCAGCGAAGTAGAAATGGAGTTTACCATTTGGTTCCGAGACCCTTGGTCAGAACTAGGAAAGAGGCAAAAGTCATGACTTTTCAGTAGCAGGTTGTGGAGGAATGAGTAGAATAAAGAGAATATCTCTAAGGTGAAATCAAAATAGTTAATGTAGAGAGGTTACAATCGGGCTATACCTTGTTGTCTTTTATCTATCGTATTCAATGTTAATAACAAGTCTACGCAGCAGACCAGACTGTACTAATGAAGAGAGAATACTTCCTAAGCTGCCTTGGTTCATTCACAAGACAGACAGAATGTTCCCAGTAAAGACTGCATCAAAGAAAATAATAGTAATGACGATTGCTTGAATTAGCAATTAAATGCACTGTGGAGTATGTTAATATTGTTGTTTTGGCCCTACCTCACAACACCTGAAAGCTATTTTTCTGAGGTTAAAAAACACATTTAAAAAATGTGTACAATATGCAAGGAGGCAGAGGCAGAGGCAAGAGCCCAGAAACTCTTTACAATAGGAAGCTTGTAAAGATTTCATGCCACTTGCTGTTGCTTCTGTATTAAGCTTATGGCTGATATGGACAATGTGGGTAAATGAGCTTGGAGAGAGCACCTTGGTTAACATGGACGAGTTAGGCCTATGTGTCAGTTTCTGTGCCGTTTTGCTCTATGACTAGAGGAATGCAGTCAGCCTTAGCAATTGGAAAATAAATATGTATAGCACCTTGTTTTGAATAATGGGTAATATGTTCACACCTATAATGGGTAAAATGTTCACACCTATAAATACTTTTATTTTAATCATTTATTTTACTTTTTGTAATGTTTATCTTTACATTGTCCCATAAAACTACAGTTAAACTGAATAAAAATGATTTTTATCTGAACATAAGATATAAAATGGGAAAAAAACTTTCTAACCATTTGGTGCAACTTCATCTTTTAACTTTTATTCCTTTCCTTAAACTGAAATATTTTTCCGCATTCCATTTAAGCTCATTTATTAGTTGGTAAGTAGAGGTCACGTAAGTTGGGTTACAATTACTGAAAGCTTACATCTCTGCAGTGCCTAGCAGGTTAATTAAAAAAATAGTTTCTCTCTCATCTAAAGCTTTCAGAATCTGATTCACCTGGCAATCATTGTTCCTATGGAAGTGTTTTAATCTTCTTTAATCAATTCATCTCAAATATCTTCCACATCTATAGCTGATAACAGAACCAAAAAGAAAATTACCCATCGTGAAAGGAAACAGGATTTCTCTGCCTTCAAACCAACAGATAGTGAGATGAAAGTTAAGATCTCGCCACAGCTGCTATTGGCAACACATCGTTTCCTAGCAACAGGCAAGTTTATCTTAACAATTATAAAAAAAGATTGAATACTGGGGTGATAGTGGTGGTCATGTTAATGATGATTTTTTAATTCTTCTTCCATAACCATTATATTTCACTCCTCATTTGACATTCTATCCTACATTCTGTTTCATCTCCTTTGCTATTCGAAGTGTTTCAACCTTTTCTTCTGCCTCTCAACAGCTCTTATCTGCATTGCTCCCCATTGATGTGTACGAAGGAACAGCAGATGCACCGAAAATGCTGGAGTAACTCAGCGTCACAGCCAGCGGTCTGGAGAGAAGGAATGGGTGATGTTTCGGGTCGATACCCGAAGAAAGGTCTCAACCTGAAATGCCACCCATTCCTTTTCTCCAGAGATGCTGCCCATCCCGCTGAATTACTCCAGCATTTTGTGTATCTTTGTTGTTCTCCATTGAATTCCTTTTACAAACACCTCCATCTTTAATTGGCTGTGGTGTCTATGTACTCCCCGTCATCCCTGATTTTGGTAACCTGGGTCATACACTTGCCAATTTCCTCAAATTTCTATGCCTCTTTTTTTTAATCCACTTCTTCAACCCATCACTCCCAACTATCCTCTTTCTGTTTTGCTTTTTTTACGCCAATCGTTGGATGTTCGGTATGATTAAACTTAGTTTATAATGCAAGTGTTTATTGTTTTAGTACGAAAGTGACATTATTGAACGAGTAGCTCATAGTCACAAGGCTTAATGCCATTTATACATAATATTTTTATTGTCCATTAATTGCGATGGCTAGGATATTAAGAATTAATTTGAAACTTGACTTTGTTCTTGGTTTCTAGGAATTGGGATTATTCTTTTCCCCTGACTTGTAAAGTTCATTACAGCAGCCATTTAAAATGCACAGTTTGAGGCGGGAATTTATGTACCTCAAGGTGAGGATTATCTTTGGGGAAAGTAAAATACTGCTGTTTATCCTATTTATATCATTGAAAACTTTCCCACCCAACCAAATAGCACAAGCTTTTCCAGTAATGTTTAAAAAATGGCAAAATGCTATTGTATTGGGTTATCAAATTGGACTGTTTTCTTTCTGACAGTTATCCAAAAAATAAATGTAATATTGGTTCAGGGACATTTGAAGCTGATACGCACAATAAACCAGAGAAGTCATGCTGAAAAATATCCCACTGTTGGTTTGCGAAGTTTCCAAAAAACAAGAATAAAATTTTGGTTTTGATCAAAGAGCCGATTAATTAGTCGGGGTGTCATAAGAATCCAGCTGATTAACTAATTATTTGAAGAAACAAACTTGTCATCTTTTGACCTGTTCACCTTGGGTCCCATAATATGGTTGACTTGACTGCCTTTTGAAATGGACTAGCAAGTCATTCAGTTTTCTGACTAGTGACCTTCCGATCAAGCAACACTACAGAAATGTGTAGGAAAGAACTGCAGATGCTGGTTTAAATGCTGTGGGGCAGGCAGCATCTCTGGAGAGAATGAATGGGTGACGTTTCGGGTCGAGACCTTTCTTCAGATTGAAGAACCAATTCAGACTTCTTCAGTCACCCATTCCTTCTCTCCAGAGATGCTGCCTGTCCCGCTGAGTTACTTCAGCATTTTGTGTCTGCTGCAGAAACACCTTCACTATACCTACTATAGCAGTTCAAGCTTACTACTTCCAGGAAAATCCATTTTGCATTTTTTTACAACTACCCTCATCTATCCATGTAGTGAACTTAAAGTATTACATAACAAGTTTTCAAAACTGGTACATACTGTACTGATACGTAATACAGCATGATACAAAATAAATTGCATACAATAATATTCTACTCTGGGAAATTAGAGCAACATTTTAAATGTAAATTATAAGTAAAATAAAACTTTGCTGAACATTGCGAGTTAACACAGTAATGTTACAGTACATCTAAAGCAGTAGCTGTGCCATTGACATGCATTGTGGCCTATGACTACTAAATGAAGGATAGTTTGTTCTAGATTGTTGACTAGATTGAGTGAAGACCTCCCAATCAAAACTGCAAGGGTAATTGACCGCAGTTTCTATCAACGAAAGGTGAACTATTCCCATTCAGCCACTCATTTGTCTTGAGGCATTCATTGCTATGACTAAAATTTCTGTTAGTTCAAAAATGAAAGTTATAGGTATTATTTGACAAATGCGCTTTTAGTAATGGCTGCATATGTAATGAAACTACAGAAAAACAAATTCCTCTATTTTTCCAGCATCTATAAAAAAACCTCTGCCCTTCAGAGCAATTGGTTGCTTGATTTGTCTTGACATTTAATACAAGCTAATACAAGAACATTTGCTATTTTAATGTTTGTCTCATGTATTTCCAATTCTATGAATTGGTCCTACAATGCCTAATGTGTTGAGCTTTTGGGAAATTCTATAACTAAGAAGTTAATATTTATTAAGCTTGGTTCAATCATAAAGTACAGTGGTATTTGTATGATAGAAATTTTAATGTGTACACTCATTCAAAATCTGTTAACTTTCCCTTTCACTAAGGTGTTTTACTTGGTTCCTTGGCATTTAGTTTTTCTATTGGCCCAGCTGGTCAAGATACAATTGTAATCATGGATAACCACCTTCACTGTCTACTATACCAACAATGTTCGTGTCATCCACAAATAGATGCTACCTGCATTCACTTCCAAATTGTTGATATAAATAATGAACAACAGTGGACCCAGTGACAATCGGTGTGGGACACCATTTCTTACAGGCCTTGTTTGCAAACACTACCCTCAATTTCCTATCTTCAGGCCAATGTTGTATCCAGTTTGCGAGGTCACCTTGGTGCCTTGCAGACCAGTCTACCATGTGGTACCATGTCTTGCAGACACCATCTTCTGCACTGCCCTCATTAATCTTCTTGGTCACCTCTTCTAAAATTCAATCAAACTTTGTGTGAGACAATTTTCCAAGCACTGAGACATGCTGACTGCCCCTGATCAATCTTTGCCTTTCCAAATGCATGTAGATCTTATCTCTCAGAACCCCCCCCCCCCCCCCTCCCAACATCTTATCAATGGCATAAGACTTACTGGTCTGTTTTTCCCAGGTTTTTCCATACAACTTTTCTTAAATAGAGGCACAACATTAGCTACCCTCCATTCTTATGTCACCTCAGTAGTGGCTATTGATGATACAAATATCCCAGAGTAGCCTTGTAATCCATAGCAACGTAATATGTGCTTGATCTTTCATTTTGGCCCATAGATCTATCCACCTTAATGTACGTAACGACAGCTAGAAACTGTAACGTGTCATTCTGCCCATATTGCACAGTCTCCTACCAGTTAAGCTGAGATATTTGAGTGGTGAAACTGTCACAGATTCAATGACTTAATTCCTGGCGAGGAATGGCTGTGACGCTGATTGGAAAATTTCAGGAAATTTTATTTTATTGAACTAATATGGGTATTTGACTTAATTAAATATTCAATTGTTTATATTTTTAATAGTTGCAATTTTTCCTAATTTTTATTATTTTACAGGATTGGTAATTTTCAATTTTAGAAAATGGTTTAATGGCAGAGGCATTTACAGAGGTTTAATTTGTTTTGACAGTTTTGGTTGATAAGCCTAGGGTGAGGCTTAGCTAACCGTCTAAACGTTTCTGGGGGTGGAATGGGCAGGAAGGCCCTGCACTGTCAATTAGGAACCCACTTCTGCATATCAGTGAAGGTTGGGGAGAGACAAGCAAGGACAACTACACTGAGGCAGCTACACAGAATTATCCGGTAGGCCTTTTGTTGTGCAGAAAGATTAAACAAGCCAAGAAAGTCCAATGTTTGGTCACTAGCTTATTAAAATTAAGCTAAAATTACGCTCGGAACACGCAAAATTCAAACCTGAGATACTACTTTTTTTGATTGAGGAGGAAGCATTTTTTTATTTTAATTATAGCCTACAATTGACTTTCTTGACCTAAGTAATTAATAAAAATATGAACTAGTATTTCTACGTAAAAGATTGTTCAATAATTATATAGTAACCGTCTCTGCAGAACAGATTTAGTGGTCAATGGTGATAGGCTGGTGTTTGCTGTTGAACTTGAAGATCTGATTGGTTAAATCCAAGCCATCAACACATTCTCAACATTAGTCAACAGGGTATCTCTGGCATGTACCACAAATGATAACATTATGCATGTGGGATAGCCAATCATATAGAACAGCACAAACCAAGAAGCACCAATTTAAGTGAACATTTTACTTGTTGCCAATTAAAATTTAGAATGTTTATTAAACTAAAGGGCATGTCCCACCAGCATGCGATTGCATGCGTCTAGCGCGACCAAACGTGGTCGCTTGAGGCATACGGCCGCGCGGGGCCGGTCCCACTTCGAAGCGCGGAGGCGTACGGAGTTGTGCGGGGCTGTTCCCGATATCGTGCGGGGCTCCGAAAATCCTGCACTGTCCGAAAATTCCGCGCGCCAACGGCCTGTCGGCCCGCAGGTACATTGAGGGCGTACGTAGCGTCTTGAAGGCGTTCGCAGCGTCTTGACGTCGTACCCAGCGTCTTGACTATGTACACCTAGCGTGTGGCGTTGCGCGATGACATCACCGCCCGGCGTGCCGTTGCGTGATGACCTCACCGCCCGACGGCGTGCGACGTCCAAATTCAGTCGGCCCGCCTCCTGCCCAGCTGATTGGTGAGTATGACGTAAATTACGCCAAGCACGAACTTTGCGCATACTTACCGCAAACTTAGCGCGAACTCCGCTTCCGTTTGGTCGCGCCAAACGCATGCAAGTGGGACAGGCCCTTAAGTCTAGTAGCTGAAAACCTTATTTTGAAAGATTTTGAAAACTTCAATTTAAAATTGAGTTCATTTTTTTTAGAGGCACAGATGTTGTTAAGCAGCTGTACACAACTGGAATTTATTCAAATCTCATAGAGCAAATCATTACATTTTTGGGGTATTTTGCAGGCAATGTTTTTGTGAATATCCCAAATACCACATTTGCATTCTCATAACATTGTAAGCTGCTAATTTTGTAGATCCTAACAACTACAAAGTCTAGATTTGTACCCTTCCACAGACATGGATAATGGTAAAGGGCAACATTGGACTAGTCTTAGATATTGCCACAATGGAGCAATCAAACAGCATACATTATCTCGGGAGGGAAATGAGTGGCATTTGGATAGTTGCTGCGACAATTAACCTGTATGAATTCACATTCTATAAGGAATTTGAAATGTTCAGGATAAGCAAAAGCAGTAAAAGCACATGGTTTATGCTGTTCTCTATGATTGTGCTTTTGACAAGAAAATTAAATAATCTGATTTTTAGTGATGTTTAGTAAAAGAAAACAAATTGTTTCTATTAGGGTCTACAGAAAAGAGCATTCTTGTTTGGTTATCAGTACCATTCCTATTAGCTACAGTGGTTAAATTATTTAAATTTGATTCTGTAGGAAAACAATAACATCAAACTGTAATTATTGTATTTCCTTCTGGGTAAGTGTACGTCACAGAATAGTAGAATATTACATCAAAGAAATAATCAATTTGGTCTGTTGAATCTTGGGGTGGTTGTTTAGAAGAGAAATTCAATTAGTCCAATTCTCCACCTACACTAAGCACTTCAATTTTTATGTTAAAATACTAATGCAATTTTCTTTAAAGGTTGATTTTTCAGCTGTTAGAAAAAAAATCTTTATTTAAAAGTTTCTTATTTTGAAATATTTCTACTTGTTTTTTCTGTTTGAAGGACCACCACCCCGGCCTCTTCAGTCAAGTTTTGTAACTGTTTCTTAATCTTGGAATTGGAATTGTTCTCTTAAAACTTAATTGTACCTTCTTCAAAGCCTTCACAGCCTTCCTAATAGAAACTTAAATTTCCATCTGAGGAAAAAAGCAATGTATGCTTGTCTTTATATATAAAACCCTTCATGCTATCCCTTAGTAACTGCTATGTTCACCTGTCCTGCCAATATCAAAAATTTGTGCGCATGTTGGATTTCTTGTAGTCACGTAAAGATTTCTACCATTTTCTTTTGATGTTTCTTCTCAGTTCACAACCTCTCATTTCTCTGCCACGAGTCCTCTCATTCTGTCAGTTTTTCTATGTCCATTTTAATTCTCTTACGATCTTTATCGTTTTCAATAATTCTAAGATTTGTATTTCTTGAATTATATATTACAGCACTGTTTATCAAATGTAACAGGAATATTAGCATGGAACTTTCGTGGGAAACACCACTCCTTCCAGTCTGAGAAGTAGCCATTCAGCGACTCCCTCTCTTTATTCCCTTTGCCAATTTTATAACATTGCTTTTCATCCCATTCATTTCCTGGAGCAACACATTTAACATATGCATTTGGAAATAAATATGCACAACTTCTAAAATGACCTCCAGTCTCTTAGCAGAAAATTCTAAAGTAATCAAACATGATTTATAGTCACAGTGCACAGAAATGGGGCCTTCAGCCCAAATTGCCCAAGCAGACCAAGATAATCTAAGTTATTCCCATTTGCCTGTTTTTTACCTATTTATGCTTGATAAATATTTATTGGTTCCTCTCGATTAGATTATGCCTGTCCAAGTGACTACTATTTTTTTTCTTCCTTGTTTCCCAAACTTTGCCTGTTACTGACATTAAATTTCCAGAACTTTGGTTGCAGATTAATCTCTTCTTTCTTTGAGCAAAGCTTAATTCCCCCAACGGCCTTGGATAAATCTCATTTGCATGAGATGATACTTTCTAGTCATTCAACTAGATTGCATTTTTAAATTTTAACTCGCTCACTCTACCAGTGTTCTCATTTACTAAACCTTTAGTAAAGTCTTCTTGACAAAGCTAGAAGTCAAACCTTTCACCTAACCCCAAGTTCTCTGCAGCTGATCCACTAATCCTGTGGCAGCCCTACTATTAGAGCAAGCCCTTTTGATTTTATTTTATGTTGACCCCATTGAGAGACTTCTATTAATTACATTTCCTGGATTCTCCTCCCCTCTGCAGTGACAGCACAGTTTTTAAAATATTTGTTCTTAAAAACAGGATGCTATTTCTGTTTCAAGTTCCATGTATTTAAATGTGCTGGAATGTTCTTTTCCCTCAATTAACTTTTAAGGCATTGATCCATGGTGGCTAATTTTGACTAACTTGTCCCATGGTTATTCATGGTTATTTATAGTTTATTGTTTGAAATTACACTTGTTATATAATTTTGATCATTTCAGAAGTGGAACCATTTGGTCCAATGCAGATGTCAGAGAAGATCTTGTTGAGGCTGCTAAAACATCCGAATGTCATTCAGGAAATGAAATTTGATGATAGGAATAAAAAAGCCCCAGAACATTACCTCTTCCATCGGAACAAACCTGTAGACTATTTTATTCTAGTTTTGCAGGTTAGTATGATTCATTCAAGAGAAAATCTGTGAAATTATATCTGGAAAAATTGCATTTATACAGATCAAACATGATTGAATCTGGGGCTGTGTATGTGCATAGTACATTAGTTTAAAAATGCATATTTTCATACAACTGAATTTATATTCTTTGATTTTTGATGTTCAATGTTATTGTTGAAAAGGTTGCCCATGTATACCTTCATGTGCAGGTGCTACCAAGTTTAGGATTCCTGGAGTTGGTAGGGAATGAAGGCAGAGACAGAGTGGTTGTCCCGCTACACATCAAAGCCTAAATGTTATTTAGACTTTAGTTTTGAGATACAGTGCGGAAACAGGCCCTTTAGTCCAACGGGTCCGTGCCGACCAGCGATCCACGTAGACTAGCGCTATCCTACACACTAGGAACAATTTACAATTTTACCAATGCCAATTAACCTACAAACCCAGACGTCTTTGGAGTATGGGAGGAAACTAGATCACATGGAGAAAACCCAAACGGTCACAGGGAGAATAGTCAATAGGTGCAGGAATAGGCCATTTGGCCCTTCGAGCATTGAATGGCCAGCACTGCCATTCACTGTGATCATTGCTGATCATCCACAATCAGTACCCCATTCCTACCTTCCCCCCATATCCCTTGACTCCACTATCTTTAAAAGCTCTATCTAACTCTCTCTTGAAAGCATCCAGAGAATTGACCTCCTCTGCCTTCTGATGCAGAGAATTCCAGATTCACAACTCTCTGGGTGAAAAGGTTTTTCCTCATCTCCACTCTAAATGGCCTACCCTTTATTCTTAAACTTTGGCCCCTGGTTCTGGACTCCCCCAACATCGGGAACATGTTTCCTGCCTGTAGCGTGTCCAATCCCGTAATAATTTTATGTTTCAATAAAATCCCTTCTTATCCTTCTAAATTCCAGTGTATGCAAGCCTAGTCGCACCATTCTTTCAACATATGACAGTCCTGCCATCCCGGGAATTAACCTCGTGAACCTACGCTGCACTCCCTCAATAGCAAAAATTTCCTTCCTCAAATTTGGAGACCAAAACTGCACACAATATGCCACTAGGGCCCTGTACAACTGCAGAAGGTCCTCTTTGCTCCTACACTCAACCCCTCGTGTTATGAAGGCCAACATGCCACTAGCTTTCTTCACTGCCTGCTGTACCAGCATGATTATTTTCAGTGACTAATGTACAAGGACACCCAGATCTCATTGTCCCTTTTTCCTAATTTGACACCATTCAGTTAATAATCTGCCTTCCTGTTCTTGTCACCAAAGTGGATAACCTCACATTTATCCACATTAAACTACACCTGCCATGCATCTGCCCACTCACCCAACCAGTCCAAGTCACCCTGCATCCTCATAGCATCCTCCTCACATTTTACACTGCCACCCAGCTTTGTGTCATCTGTAAACTTACTAATGTTACCATTAATCCCTTCATCTAAATCATTAATGTATATTATAAATAACTGCGGCCCCAGCACCGAGACTTGCGGTGCCCCACTAGTCACTGCCTGCAATTCTGAAGGGGACCGGTTAATCCTACTGTTTAAGAAGGAACTGCAGATGCTGGAAAATCGATGGGAGACAATAATGCTGGAGAAACTCAGCGGGTAAGGCAGCATCTATGGAGCAAAGGAAATAGGCAACGTTTCGGGCCGAAACCCTTCTTCAGACTAATCCTACTCTTTGTTTCCTGTCTGCCAACCAATTTTCTACCTGTGTCAGTACCCTACCCCCAATACCATGTGCTCTAATTTTGCCCACAAATCTCCTATGTTGGACCTTATCAAAGGCCTTCTGAAAGTCCAGGTAGACTACATCCACTGGCTCTCCCTTGTCCGTTTTCCTAATTACCTCAAAAAATTCCAGAAGAAAAGTCGAGCATGATTTCCCCTTCGTAAATCCATGCTGACTCAGACCGATCCTGTTACTGCTATCCAAATGTGCCCCCATCTCATCTTTTATAATTAACTCCAGCATCTTCCCCACCACCGATGTCAGGCTAACTGGTCTATAATTCCGTTTTCTCTCTCCCTCCTTTCTTAAAGGAAAAAGTATAAACTCCGTACAAACAGCACCAATAGTCAGGATCGAACCCAGGTCTCTGGTGCTGTTAGACAGCAGCTCTACCACTGTGCCACTGTGGCACCCATAGGCTAGAATAGGCTTTATTTTAGAAATCAAGTTATTTTAAACTAAATTGCAGGATGTTGAAGGTGCTTGATGGTGACTTGAAATGGAAATCCAAATCGATGGAAATAAAATCTCAAGGATTGTTTAGGGATGCTGCATTGCTGGGAATTGACGAATGGCCTAAAAAATAATTTCCTCTTCCATAATTATCTTGAATTTTGTGAAATAGGATATCAGGATTTAGATTAAATTAATCAGAAGTGCAAATTAAAGATCATTGTAACTGTAATTGCACCCCAAAATTTCCATGACTACAGAACTCATTTTAATATTTGCTGCTTTATGAAACTGGAAACTGGGCTGAATTGTGATTAGAAAGTAACTAACTTGGTCAAGGTGTCATACCAATATCATTGTATCTATGCTGCTTTGGGTAAAAAAGGTTTCTCTACATCACTTCTAATCTAACTATATGGCGGACAAATTTTGATCTGCTCAATGAAAATAGTTCTTATGTAGGCCTTTTGTAATTTCATATGCAGTCGTGGAGCTATACAGATCAGAAATAGGTCTTTAGTTCCACCTCGTTCGTGCCAATCGCGTTGCCTAATATAGGTAGTTCCATTTCCCTGTGCTGGGCCCATATCAACTGAAATTGTATGTATTTGATTTCTTGAAAACGTACCCGTCCAATTGAGATCACAAGTCTGGTTTTGGTTATGTTTTCAAACAATAGTCCTGAAAATCAGATTATCCATAATTTTGACCAGAAGACAGATATCAGCCTTTTAAGATTTTTTTGTAGATTTAAGTTAAATAATTATCGGTTAAAATGTGCCAAGTTTACTGTTTTGACATGGAATTGGCTGGAACTGTTGACTACCTTAGTTCCTCAAACTGGGAAAATAATGATTTTGGGTCTGGAGATTAAAGCCCTTTTTAAAAAATATATTTAAATTGAGGCACTTTTCCAATGATTGTGCAACAGCTTATCTATATTACTAAAAGTCTGTTCTTGACCGGTTTTGGCCATCAGTGCTGCGATTTCCGAGAGAACGCCGCCGCCTACGGCCGTCATTTTTGGCCACCTTGCTCAGAACCCCCTCCGCCACATGTGTGCCGAAGAATTTTCCCGTCGATTAAAAATGACAGAGATATTAATGTTTTTTACAAAATTCCCCATTCTCTCTGCTGCCCCCGCTGGTGGCAGGGGGGAGGGACTATAAAACCAGGAAGTGGTGTGCCACACAGTCTCTTCAAGATGGAGGAAGGCAGAGGGTCACGTTTCTCTGAGCTGTGAATAACACTGAACACATGTTTACTCAAATGTAAGTGCCCTTAGTGGTTCTAAAATGCTTGCAGAATGTGTCTATTGGTTCTAAAGCTTGCAGAAAGTGTCTCTATTGGTTCTAAAGCTTACAAAAAAATGTCTATTGGTTCTAAAGCTTGCAAACAAAATGTCTATTGGTTCTAAAGCTTGCAAAAAGTGTCTCTATTGGTTCTAAAGCTTGCAAAAAAATCTCTATTGGTTCTAAAGCTTGCAAAAAGTGTCTATTGGTTCTAAAGCTTGCAAAAAATGTCTATAGGTTCTAAAGCTTGCAAAAAAATGTCTATTGGTTCTAAAGCTTGCAAAAAAATGTCTATTGGTTCTAAAACTTGCAAAAAAAATGTCTATTGGTTCTAAAGCTTGCAAAAATATGTCTATTGGTTCTAAAGCTTGCAAAAAAATGTCTCTATTGGTTCTAAAGCTTGCAAAAAAAGTCTCTATTGGTTCTAAAGCTTGCAAAAAATGTCTATTGGTTCTAAAGCTTGCCAAAAAAGTCTATTGGTTCTAAAGCTTGCAAAAAAATGTCTATTGGTTCTAACGGTTCTAACGCTTGCAAAAAAAATGTCTATTGGTTCTAAAGCTTGCAAAAAATGGCTCTATTGGTTCTAAAGCTTGCAAAAAAAATGTCTATTGGTTCTAAAGCTTGCAAAAAATTGTCTATTGGTTCTAAAGCTTGCAAAAAGTGTCTATTGGTTCTAAAGCTTGCAAAAAAAATCTATTGGTTCTAAAGCTTGCAAAAAATGTCTATTGGTTCTAAAGCTGTCTATTGGTTCTAAAGCTTGCAAAAAATTGTCTATTGGTTCTAAAGCTTGCAAAAAGTGTCTATTGGTTCTAAAGCTTGCAAAAAATGTCTATTGGTTCTAAAATGGTTCATACTAGCGCTCCAGAAAGCACCCCCCTCCCTTCCCTCCCTTGATTGGCTTGGCTTGGGTGTGTCTTGAAATTGAAAGGCACTACTTACTGCAAATGGTGGCATGAAGTTGAAAGGCACTACTTACTGCAAATGGTGGCTTGGGTGTGGCTTGAAGTTGAAAGACACCACTTACTGCAAATGGTGGCATGAAGTTGAAAGGCACTACTTACTGCAAATGGTGGATTGGTTGCTTTGGCTTGAAGTTGAAAGGCACTATTACTACAAATGGTGGCTTGGTTGCTTTGGCTTGAAGTTGAAAGGCACTACTTACTGCAAATGGTGGCTTGGGAGGTTTGGTTTGAAGTTGAAGGACTATTGCTGCAAATGATGGCTTGGTTGCTTTGGCTTGAAGTTGAAAGGCACTACTTACTGCAAATGGTGGCTTGGGAGCTTTGGTTTGAAGTTGAACGGCACTACTTACTGCAAATGATGGCTTGGGTGTGGCTTTGGCTTGAAGTTGAAAGGCACTACTTACTGCAAATGATGGCTTGGGTGTGGCATGAAGTTGAAAGGCACTACTTACTGCAAATGATGGCTTGGGTGTGGCTTGAGGTTGAAAGACACCACTTACTGCAAATGGTAGCATGAAGTTGAAAGGCACTACTTACTGCAAATGATGGCTTGGGTGTGGCTTGAAGTTGAAAGGCACTACTTACTGCAGATGGTGGCTTGGATGCAATGGCTTGAAGTTAAAAGGCACTACTTACTGCAAATGGTGACTTGGGTGCATGGCTTGAAGTTGAAAGGCACCACTTACTGCAAATGGTGGCATGAAGTTGAAATGCACTACTTACTGCAAATGGCGGCTTGGGTGCTTTGGCTTGAAGTTAAAAGGAACTACTGTAAATGCACTTCCTGTTTGCACTGTATATTGATTTTAGATAAAACGCTACCACTTACGGCTGTGATTTTTGGCCATCTTACTCAGTCCCCCTCCGTTGAGCAGATGCAGAGAATTCTTCACATGAATGAAAAATAAAAGTGTTATTAGTTTTTTTTAAATGTTGAGAATCTCTCTCCTGTCAATCACTCCATGAAAGCCACACCTTTTCCGGTGGGGGGGGGGAGGGGTTATAAAACCTGGAAATGTGGGTGTGGCTCACTCTGCAAGATGGAGGAGGGAGAGGTAACGACTCGCTGTCTTTAGTGGCTTTGCACCCTACTTCAAATGGTATGAAACTGCACTTGAATTTGGTGGCCTTGCACCCTGCTAGAAGTGGTAAGAAACTGCACTTGAATTTGGTGGCCTTATACCCTGCTTGAAATAGAATTTCAAGGATTAGCCGTGAGTGAGTGAGTGAGTTGCCAGCACAACAGGCTTGATTGACTGAGACGCCAGCCCAAGAATCCATTTGGCACACAATTTTCATACTAGCCCTCTGGAAACCAGTCCCTTCAGCCCACAACACCCATACCAGCGCTCCAGAAAGCCCCCCCCCCCAACTGGCCACCAATATTAGAATTGGTGGAGAGGTGGAATATTGCGTTGGATGACCAGCCCTCTTGTGTGATGCTGGGACCCAACGGGTCCCACTTAGTCTAGTGTCTATTAAATTTATACCACAACACAGTAAACCATTCTAATTCGCTGGTAATAACGTTTTGTAGAAAATGCAATTGTATTCTTTGTTTATGGGCTGATATTTCTTAAATTGGTTGTATTTCTTCATTAAATCTTTATCTTAATGAATATTCATGCTGTGAGGAAATAGTCTCTTGTTTGTTGAATGTAGTTTAATGATGCCAATCGCTTTGTTTGGCCAGGGGAAAGTGGAGGTGGAAGCTGGGAAAGAAGTAATGAAGTTCGAAGCAGGAGCTTTCTCTTACTATGGCATGATGGCTCTCACGTCCTCTCCAGGTACTAATCTTAGTTCCACAACCACAGCGTTGGTGGAATCAATGTTTTCTCTGAAAGTAAAATAACGGGAAAAGGTTTTGAATCCAAATTATTAGGATTTAATCAGTACTCAGAAGCTTGGATTTTAAATCTACAAGTAATCCTCTTACAACCCTTAGCTCTAATGGGTACCAAGTTATTGATTAGACTAAACTTGGCTACTGGGCACGATTTGATTTGGTGTAAAAATGTGTATCTGAAAACAGAGCAGTTAGTTCCTGTAACCTTGTCACACTTATTGCTAGCTTGTGCCCAGCATTTTGAAACTGTATACTGCAGTCCACTCGCTGAGGCAGCGTACTCACTGCACAGCATGCCACGGTTGACACATAGAAATCTGGTGATCTGGTGCACAGCTTATTTGGTATGCATGAGGTGCATTCCTGAGTTAGACACCATTCCTGCAGACGCACACTACTGCCACCAGGTGGAAGATGCATATTTCCATCCATTGAGAGTTCTGGTTTTCCCTAAATATTTGCAGGAAATCAACTTGGGTTGAGGGCATGGACGGCTTGCCTGATAGGGGAATAACACTCCAGAAGATATTTGACATAATTATAATAACCAAGCCTCATTAAGTCAAGGATATTTGGATACTATTTCTTTTGAAATTCTAATTGGCATTTAAAAAAAAATCAAAATCAGCCTGTTGGAAAAAAATATATCAACACTTGGTCCATTTGCTACTCACTTAGGATGAAGGGTGCTTTGTGTTGAAATGTAGACCAGTGTGTCAAATAAGCTGATTGAGGTAGGAGTGATAGGTGCAACCACTTAATTGAGAAACTTAAAGCAGGCAGATCATTTATGGAACTAAAAAAATATTTGAAATGAAATAAAAGATTGCAGTTCTTAAAGTTGTGATAAATTGCAAGATTAATTGGCTTTGTTTTTAATGGTTAGCTCATGCACCACAACATGATGTCTCAATTTTTTGGTGCTCAATTGATTTGAATCCAGCTTTAAATATCAATATAAACTGCGAATAAATTCCCATTTGATGCAATGGAATTCAGTATTTTGAACACACATGTACTTTTTTTCTCAGATCCCTCCTTGGCTAGAAGTGACATGAAGAAATGAAATAGAGCTCTATTTTTCGTGATGTTCTTAATTATTCCGAAATAAAAACATACAATGCTGGAAAGTTCAACAGATTAGGTATACAGTGCCCTCCATAATGTTTGGGACAAAGATCCATCATTTATCTTTTTGTACTCCACAATTTGAGATTTGTAATAGAAAAAAAAATCACATGTGGTTAAAGTGCACATTGTCAGATTTTAATAAAGGCCATTTTTATACATTTTGGTTTCACCATGTAGAAATTACAACTGTGTTTATACATAGTCCCCCCCCCCCCCCCCCCCCCCCCCCCCCCCCCCCATTTCAGGGCACCATAATGTTTCGGACACAGTATTGTCATGTCAATGAAAATAGTCATATTTAGTATTTTGTTGCATATCAATGACTGCTTGAAGTCTGCGATTCATGGATATCACCAGTTGCTGAGTGTCTTCTCTGTTGATGGTCTGCCAGGCCTGTATTGCAGCCATCTTTAGCTAATGCTTGTTTCGGGGGCTAGCTCCTTTCCGTTTTCTCTTCAGCATATAAAAGGCATGCTCAATTGGGTTCAGATCGGGTGATTGACGGCCACTCACGAATTGACCATTTTTTAGCTTTGAAAAACTCCATTGTTGCTTTAGCAGTATGTTTAGGATCGTTGTCTTGCTGTAGAATGAACCGCCGGCCAATGAGTTTTGAGGCATTTGTTTGAATTTGAGCAGATAGGATGTGTCTATACACTTCAGAATTCATTATGCTACTACCATCAGCAGTTGTATCACCAATGAAGATAAGTGGGCCAGTACCTCAGCAGCCATACATGCCCAGGCTGTAACGCCCCCACCACCGTGTTTTACAGATGAGGTGGTTTGCTTTGGATCTTGGGTAGTTCCTTCTATTCCTCCATACTTTGCTCTTGCCATCACTCTGATATAAGTAAATCTTCGTCTCATCTTTCCACAAGACCTTTTTCCAGAACTGTGGTTGCTCTTTTAAGTACTTCTTGGCAAACTGTAACCTGGCCATCCTATTTTTGTGGCTAACCGGTAGTTTGCATCTTGCAGTGTAGCCTCTGTATTTCTCTTCATTAAGTCTTCTGCGGACAGCAGTCAATCCGCACCTACTCCTTAAGAGTGTTTCTGATCTGTCTGACACGTGTTTGGGGATTTTTCTTTATGATAGAGAGAATTCTTCTGTCATCAGCTGTGGCGGTCTTCCTTGGCCTGCCAGTCCCTTTGCTCACCAGTGCTCTCTTTCTCCTTAATGATGTTCCAAACAGTTGATTTTGGTAAGCCCAAGGTTTGGCTGATGTCTCTAATAGTTTTATTCTTGTTTCTCAGTCTCATAATGGCTTCTTTCGTTTTCATTGGCACAACTTTGGTCCCCGTGTTGATAAACAGCAATAAAAGTTTCCAAAGGTGATGGAAAGACTGGAGGAAAGACTAGGTGCTGAGAGCTCTCTTATGCTTGCATTAAAGAGGCCTTTAAATACTCCTGAGCAATTACAACTGCCTGTGAAGTCATGTACTCCAAACATTATGGTGCCCTGAAATGGAGGGACTGTATAAACACAGTTGTAGTTTCTACATGGTGAAACCAAAATGTATAAAAATGGCCTTTAATAAAATCTGACAATGTGCACTTTCACCACGTGATTTTTTTTTCTCTATTACAAATCTCAAATTATGGAGCACAGAGGCAAATAAATAAATGATGGGTCTTTGTCCCAAACATTATGCAGGGCACTGTATCTGTGCAGATTGATCGATCATTTGACAAAAAGATAGCAACCTGAAATGTTAACTCGTGCTTCTCTCTGTCTGTGAATGCTACATGACCTACTTTGCAATTCTACTATTTTCTGGAGGATAGTGGTGGTTAGTTTAGTTTATTGTCACGTGTACGAAGGTACAGTGAAAAGCTTTTTTATTGCGTGCTATCCAGTCAGTGGAAAGATTATAAATGAATTACAATCAAGCCATCCACAGTGTATAGATACAGGGTAATGAGAATAATGTGTAGTGCAAGATAAAGTTCAGTAAAGTCTGATTAAAGATAGTCCGAGGGTCTCCAATGAGGTAGAGATAGGTCAGGGCTGTGCTGTAGGTGGTGAGAGGTTGGTCCAGTTACCTGATAACAGCTGCGAATAAACTGTCCCTGAATCTTGAGGTATGCGTCTTCACACTTCTGTACCTCTTGCCTGATGGGAGAGGGGAGAAGAGGGAGTGTCCAGGGTGAGACTTGTTCTTGATTATGTTGATGGCCTTGCTGAGGCAGCATGGTGTAGATGGAGTTAATGACTGGGAGGTTGGTTTGTATGATGGTCTGGGCTGCATCCAGAATTCCCTTCAATTTCTTGCACTCTTGGACGGAGCTGTTCCCAAACTGTGTTGTGATGCATCCCAATAAAATGCTTTCTGCGGCGCATCTGTAGAAATTTGTGAGAGTTATTGGAGACATGGTCAATGGTATTTTGGACATGCTGGACTTCCTAAGCCTTCTAAGGAAGAAGATGTGTTGGTGTGCTTTCTTAGCCTTTGTTTTGATATGGTTAGTTCAGGACAAATTGCTGGTGAGATTTACTACAAGGAACATGAAGCTTTCGACCTTTACTATTTTGGCGCCTTCAATGTAAATTGGGATATGTGTACCATTTTGCTTCCTGAAGTCAATAACAATCCTTTGTCTTTCTGACATTGAGGGAAAGGTTGTTGTCCAGGCACCCGGTTACGAGATTCTCAATCTCCTTCCTATACTCTGTCTCATCATTATTTGATATCCATCCCACTACAGTGGTGTTGTCTATGGTATGGGTGTTTTCTGCTTGGAACGAGTGTGTGCATTAGTGTCAGGATCTTTATTTATAATACGAATGACTCGGATGAGAATTTCAGTGGTCTAATTAATGAGTTTTCAGACAACATGAAAGTTGGTGGAGTTGTAGATTGCGAAGAAGATTGTCCAAGGTTGCTGCACAACATGGATCAGTTGGAACATTGGATGGGGTGGTGGCAGATAGAATTTAATCCAGGCGAGAGTGTGCTAATGCATTTTGGGAAATCGAACTCTGGTGGGACATATAGAATAAATACCATGTACGCTGATGTACAGAGAAACCTTGGGGTCCAAGTCCATAACTCGCTAAAATGGACTCAGTGGTGATGAAGGCATTTGACATGCTTGCATTCATCACCCAAGGTATTGTGTATAATAGTTGGGATATTGCAGCTATATTAAAAATAAAAATTATCTGACTGCATTTGGATATTGTATACAGATTGGTGACCAAATTCAGGAAGGGTGCAGTAGCAATAAAGAAGGTGCTGAGGAGGTGCAGTACGATTCCAAGATAAAAATAAAATCTGGTCTGATAACAAATTGGACAAATTGAAATAGACTACTACTGCTGAGCAAACACTGCTTTCACATCTGAGATTCAAATTAAGACATTACGTCTCTGTATTAATCTGTAAAATGCATTGCATTTTACATTTGGATCTTAAATTCTGGCGTGAAGCTGTGAGCATTGAACTTGACAGCCCTCTAGTGGATGTTATGAACATTGGAATGCAGAGCCTCTCTGTTCCTTGCATTTTAAGGAATATACAATATTGGCACCTTATTGACATCATATTTTATATATCCAAAATATTTTATTTTCTTATACATCTATACATCATATATGGTTTGATCAAAGCAATGCATCATGTACGGTTCTGTCACTTCTAAGCTGCCAATTTTAATTCTACTGCACCAAAAACAAATTAGAATTAACTGGTCCTTTTTTCATGAATTTTATAGTATAACCCTTTGTATATTGGTGCCAGTTTCAACATTGAATCCAGTTGGCACTCATTTTGTCTTGTTCATTAAAGGGATGTGTATTTCACTAGCTCACCCTGTATTTAATTACCCTTCATTAATTGCCCTTGAAAAGTTGATGGTGAGCTATTGCAGTCCTTGAGGTGTTCTTCCCCTCTTGAATATTGACACGACCGCTTTAACCAGTACCCGCTGATTTCCTCCTTAAAACCAATTCTGATCTCAAGTTATATCGTTAATCCCCACAGCTTTGATCTTTGTTAATGGAATCTTTTATGAAACACAAAGTTCCACAAAGTCCTTGGACATTGCATCATAGCAATTTCCCGTTTGGCTGGTGGCCACGCAATCTTCCATGTTGAAAATCTTACACTATTTATGAGGTTTGCAGAGGCTCCTCAAATGTTCTTCCGATGACCTGCCTTTATGTGTAGCGTTTTGACAGAAGGCTAATGGGGCAGCAGTTACTTGCACCTCGTCATTTTTTTTGCATTAGCTACTTTCCGATCTGTCAGTGCCTCCCAAGAGTCCATTGACTGAATTCCCTTCAGGGGATTATTTGTTTTAAGTCCTTTTAGATTGCTTGTGATTGCTGGCAAATTGGGTATATTGCATAGTTTTATCCATGCTTTTCTTGCTGAAAACCACCCCCTCTCCTTCTTTCCCCACCAAAATGTATGATGTGTATCATTATGCTATTTTCGTTAGGACTCTGGAGCTATTCTGCCTTTATGACAAAATTCAATATGACTTTTTCATTTGGCTTGCTAAACTGAAATGCAGCCTCCATTCACTTTTTTTTAGATCTGGGCATTGGTGTGTTATCATTAAGTACAAGCCTCTTAATAACACTGTGTTGACATCTTCCATCCCTGTACTCACAACTTAAAGTAGACTGTGCAGTAATTAACTCAAATGGAAAAATGTACCCTTTTGTGAACAGAATGCTTTTAAAAATAAAATCATCTAGAAAATTAAAACAAGAGGCTATTGAAAATGTTGACCTATACTTGGGCAATTGCTATTGAATATTTTTTTTTCAGTGCTTCAATTACATGTGTTCAGTCTTGCAAGGAATTTCAAACCTTCAATGTAACCATTTAAAATTAAATCCGTGTCCTTTTCTCAGATATTTGAATTTAACAGAACTCTCAAAATTCAAAGTACTGATTGGAATAGATTAATTTTTCTTCCTATCACCCTTATCCTCAGAGGAGTTTATAAATGAAGCTGAATCTTGTGACAGATTTAAAATATCTCAACATCTCAATTTCCAATATTTGTCATAATATGTATAATAAAAATAAAAGTCCTTATCAAGAACATATTTTGGAACTGGAGCAATTTGTTGCAGTTTAGGGTTTTCTTATTTCAATGTTACGTTTATTTATTCTCCCCCTTTTAATGTTTTGATCAATTAGTGCAATTTTTTTTTTAACTTCTAGATAAGCTCGGCGAGTCAGAGAAAAATGGACAGATGAAGTATGGGACTTGGATAGGAATGGTTATGCAGCTGAAATGCATGTAACCCTGTGGTGGGATTGTTGCAATGTCACTCAAGTGGAGAAGATATTGTTACTCGCTGCCTGAGTTTGCATGTCAATCTTGCTAGTTAACTGAGGTTTTTGAGGGTGGCTGTGAACAGTACCCTTTCAAAGAATCATCAGCTCAGAAACGGGGAGAAAAAATGATTTTAAAATTGATCATGCATTTATATACTTGGTTGGCTGAGGCAATTGGACAAAAGATATTTGCTCTGAAAAATTTCAAGAAACTGGTAATGGGTTTATGATTGATGTTTGCAGAGGAAATATATCCTGTGTTGTTTAATCTTTGTTTTATTGATGTTGATATGTACATTCCATTTATTGAACTTTTCTTGCTTTTATTAATACTCAAAATGTGAAGTCTCATATCTTTCCCGTATTCATTTTCACTTTCCCCTTTTATTCCATCTCCTCCATAGTTCCTTTGTCTCTGTCTCGTACTTTTGCTGTCAGCAGAACAGAATCATTGGCTGGTTCACCAGGTACATTTTGCACAAATTAATTCTAGCTCTGTCTGTTAAAATTGCAGTTGGCAAACAAATGAGATGTTCATCCCACATCAAATTAAAATCTGCACAGTATTTTTAAAATGCAGCCTTTATTGGGTTGGAGCACTTTAGCGTAACGATGCGTAAGCCAGTTCAATCACGTGAAATCCTAAACCGTGCATGAAGTTTCCAGTTTTTACATTTACAATATTGCATGATTTGATTAATAATATATGAATCTACAATATCAGCTACCATGGATACCATGGAACTGAGGGATTTCTAATAGTGTTCCAAATCATACGATGCCGGTAGCTTTGGGGACGAAAGGATTTAGCAAGATTCCCATACTAACCCTACTGGCATGGGCCTCCTTTATTACCAGTGTGTGGCCATACTCAAACCGGAGGAAAAGCGCAAGATACTCTACTTGGGTAACCTAATTGTGTGAATGTTGAATTTTCCAATTTTAGGTAACTAAACAATCTCCTTCCCCATCTCCTCCCTGTGCCCCACTTGGATTTGTACCATTTTCTCCCCTTCCCCATCACCTATATTCCTTCCTCCAGTTCCACAACCTGTACCTCTTCTATCCTTATCTCACACTATTTGTCTTTTCATCTCTGGGCTTTGTCCAAGCATCTGCCTATCAAAGCCACCCCTCCCCCCCCCCCCCCACCTGCATCCACCTAGCACGTCCTGCCCCCCACCTCTCTTCAAGCTTTCTCTTCCTCCCCCACCCCCACGCCCCCCCCCCCCCCCCCACTACCACAATCAGTCTGAAGAGTTCTGACAAAAATCTCAACAATCCATGTTCTCCAGAGATGCTTCCTGACCAACTGACTTACTCCAGCACTTTTTCGTAAACCAGCACCTGCAGTTCACTGTGTCTCCAGTCAAGAGTGTTTAATCGTCATATGTACTGACAACGGAACAATGAAGGTCTTTGGCTGTACACCAATGCCATTGCTTTCCTTTACTCCATAGGACATTACTATTCATTGTGTACTATTCATCCACCTGCCAAATCTACTGAAGGTATAATGAAAAATAAGGAGGGTGGAAGTTTACCCCTTGCCATTTTTAACAATAAGCAATCGGTTTTATCTGTAATCCTTTTTATGTGAAAAGATTGCTTGTAGGATATTCTGCTGAAATTGTATGGCTGATACCATAAGTAATGGCATCATTACATTATTGAGATTCGACCTAATGTTTCTGTGTCTATTTTCTAATGTGAAAGTGCTTAATCAACTGATTTTTAGCGATTGCTTCTCTGCTTCCAGTGTAGAATTTGTATTCTATTTCATGGAAATGGTAGTCAGAAGCTAGTAGATTCTGTATTTCTCAGGTACACATCGAGGCAAACCAACAGGCCTTCAGGTCCAATACCAAATTTTCCTCTTCACGTGGTTCTAAGATAGGGTGAAAGCCATTAGCTTTTCTATGGAAATAGTGGGAAATGCCTGAAATTGTTATGATAAGTCCTCTGTCTGAGAATTTTAACATAATGTATACATATTTACTCATGGAAAATTAAGTTGTGCATTTCCAGAGTATTTTGGAAGATTGTGACTGGAATTTGACATTGGGTGACATGTAGAAAAGTTGGACCATATATGGAATGGAAAGACTTTGTTTTCCATCCTATAATAGTATTTGTGTTCACATCATAAGATTTAGATTCTTCATTGTATTAACCCTTGCAAAGCTAACAGTTTCAAAAAATACTTTGTGCTTCAATAAGATTTCAGCGACTATTTCTTAAATAAAAATTAATGTTAAACGATTATAGTCACAGGGAAAGGAAGAGCCATGTCCATCATTATTTCTGTGAGCCTTTGGTCCATATCTATTTTTGCTCTTGCCCTACCTTTAAGCCTTCTCAAGACGTCCTACTCTTGTACTCTCGTATTCTTGCAAATGGTGTACATTTTTGTAATAGATATATGTAAAGCCCAATGAATATGTTTATAAAATATCTTGAATAGATTTGATTTTATTCACCAGTTGATGATGTTCTTTCCTCTGAAAGTCTTATACATCTACTGACTGTTGTTGGAGGTTGACCTCCATTTTATGTAAAAGAAAAACAAAACTTCTGGAGATGTTTTGAGGTAATTGTGTCACTCACTTTAGACAAAATGGGCTGCTGCATTGTTCAGTACAATAAACCTGTTCATTATGGGATTCTAAATTCAGATGATAACCAGGCATTAACATTTTTTTTCAAAACGATTGTAGTTTATTGCTAGGGTACACAAAAATGCTGGAGAAACTCAGCAGCATCTATGGAGCGAAGGAAATAGGTGACGTTTCGGGCCAAAACCCTTCTTCTTCTTCAGTAGTTTATTGCTATCTTGTTTCTGAATTTGAAGATGGCATCATTGAATGCTTAAGTCACAACAGCTTCCTTAACTGGATCAGTGGATCAAACTACTAAGAACAGGGAAAGATTTTTAATTATTTGGATGATGTACTTAGTCTCCCAATACTTGCAGGGTATTGTGCCTTCATAATGAGACATAAAAGTTTATGGTTTGCATTATATTTTTCACATTACCTCATACTCATGACCATGGATCTTTGTAAATTTATCAAGTCCCAGACTTGTTATGATTACATTCTTGAAATTTTGGGGATTCCTGCCTCAAGACAGTGGGGTGACCTTCTGTTTGTTGCATTGTTTACTCATTTGAAAATGTACAGTACTAAATCTGGTGATGCAGAATTAAAAGGGTTTGATATCTACTGGTTTTGCACAATACCACTTTGACCTTTAATAGTGCTGGGCTTTATTTTTTGTTTGAAAAAGTTATCTTGTTAAAGTAGTTGATTGTCAATCATGAGCTCCTTCTCATATATCTTGTTCTCAGTCCCTTATCTTGGTTTTGATACAGTTGTATTTTGAAATTCAAAATGTGCATTCACCATTGAAGTGTGTGGCTTGTCCTGGGGAAACTATAAAGCCTGAGAGACTTCAGCTGAATAACCATACATGTGGAAAATAGTGGTTGCCATAGCCATTACTCAAACTTATTTCTTCTTTGCTTAGATAATCGGTCTCCACCTCGAACATGTGGTTTAAACCATTCTGATTCATTGAACCGGGGCGATCGAATTGATTCAATAGCATCACAGATGGGGAGCAACAACAGTCAACTAAATTCATTGCTTCAAATGTATGTTCCAGACTACTCTGTGCGTGCTCTAACTGACTTACAGTTTGTAAAGGTAAGGCTAGATATTGTTATGCCTTTCAAGATGTTTTATGAAAAAAACACAATAACAAAGTGATCTTGCATCTTGTAGTCCTAGTTCTGTTCTTGCAGAAATGGTGTGGTTTCCTCAACCTAGTCGCACAGTTTAATAGTGTCCATCTAATAAAGTTGGCACTCCACTTGAACGTAGCAGCACTTATTTTCTTTTATTTCACTGTTTCACAGGCGTGATCAGACCCAACATCTATTCAATCCACAAAGCTTTTAATTGACTTCATTGTCAGATAGGCTTACAAAATCTGATTGCATAAAATAACTGTTCACAAAGGTTGAGGTTTTAAAAGTGTTAGGTGATAAAAGCACAATTTTGGAAATACTAAAAATACTCATCATATTGAAAGATCTGTTTCTACTGGAGCATAAAAATGGGAAATATACAAAATAATGTCTACTTTTGCATTCAAAGGCATTGTCAGAAAATTGTTTTCTGCCTTTCACATTATTATGTCTGCATTACTTTTTGAAGTTTGGATGATAATCAAACCTGTTCATTAAGCTTAGGTTTAACACAAATCATTTCAGGGGAAGATTGGCGATCATTACACCAGGAACAGACAGAGGAGAATTAATTAATGAATACTTCCCTGAGTCTGGAGTCTCGATACTTTTTCAATCTATTTTTATTTTTATCGGCTGATTTGAGACAAATTGACATTTATTCCTTGTGCTCTACCCTGCAATTGGACTTTAATTTTTAAGAAATTATTATCTCCACTATATTAAAAAAAAATGAAGCATTTAGTTCCTCCCTCCTTCTGTTTGCAAACGGAAAATGAGGTGCAGGAGCCTTGTTGTAGACATCAGGATTTCAAGGAGGAAATTGAAAAGGGTGAATTGGAAGTTGATAGGCTTGGTGGCAGGATCCTGGCAAGAACTTTGGACTTCATTCCTGACCTTGCCTATTCAGTCAAAATGCACTTTGTTCGCAGTGCCGTCAGTAAATTGTATGTGTATTATTTAGTCTGAATGAGGCACAACATGCACTCATTATTTATTCTGCAACCTTTGAGCAGGAAAAAGCAGTACTGGAGTTTCTCAAACAATAAACTGCAGCAAATGTTTTTAAAAAGAGAGTGGTCCTCAGACATGTTGGAACTAAATGGCTGGTTCACTTTATCTCTGTCTATTAGTTTAGTGATTTAAGCATTTTTTCAAATTCAAATCAAAGATGTTAAGGTTAAGGTTAAACTTTCAATTGCTAAACTCAACCCTCTGAAGTGTTGGGGCCTGTTCTTTTGTAATTTTGATCAAAGCTGAAAATGCTCTTTCAGGAAGAAAAGGCACATAACATTTCCCTGAGACTAGGAAAATGCTCAATAAAGTAATATACTCTTTAATTCTGAGCGGCTTTATAATTGTCTCCTGTGCTATTTAAGTGTACAATAAAATTTTCCAAATGCATCAGGCTTATACTTTAAGTTGTTAAAGCCTGTTTGTGCACACTTTTAATCTCGAGGGCATCTAGTTTTAAAACAGCTCGATGGATGGGAATTATACTTTTGATGGATATGAATTGTTTTTAATATTCTTAAATGAAGAAAAGTTACATCGTTCAAAATACAGTGCCCTCCATAATGTTTGGGACCATCATTTATTTATTTGTCTCTGTACTCCACAATTTGAGATTTGTAATAGAAAAGAATCACATGTGATTAAAGTGCACATTGTCAGATTTTAATAAAGGCCATTTTTATACAATGCGGTTTCACCATGTAGAAATTACAGCAGTATTTATACATAGTTCCCCCATTTCAGGGCACCATAATTGGGCCACAGCATTGTTATATCAGTGAATGTAGTCAAGTTTAGTATTTTGTTGCATATCCTTTGCACGCAATGACTACTTGAAGTCTCCGATGCATGGACATCACCAGTTGCTGGGTGTCTTCTCTGGTGATGCTCTGCCAGGCCATTTTACAGCCATCTTTAGCTAATGCTTGTTTTGGGGGTTAGTCCCCTTCAGTTTTCTCTCCAGCATATAAAAGGCATGCTCAATTGGGTTCAGATCGGGTGATTAACTTGGCCACTGAAGAATTTACCATTTTGTTTAGTTTTGAAAAACTCCTTTTTTTAGCGGTTTGTTTAGGATCATTGGCTTGCTGTAGAATGACCTGCCGGCCAATGAGTTTGAAGGCATTTGTTTTAACTTGAGCAGGTAGGATGTCTCTGTACACTTCAAAATTAATTACACTACTACCATCAGCAGTGGTATCATCAATGAAGATAAGTGAGCCAAACATGGCCAGGCTATAACACCCCCGCCACCGTTTTTCACAGATGAGGTGGTATGCTTTGGATCTTGGGCAGTTTCTTTTCTCCTCCATACCTTGCCATCGCTCTGATATAAATGAATCTTCGTCTCATCTGTCCGCAAAACCTTTTTCCAGAACTGTGGTTGCTCCTTAAGTACTTCTTGGCAAACTGTAACCTGGCCATCCTATTTTTGCAGCTAACCAGTGGTTTGCATCTTACAGTGTAGCCTCTGTATTTCTGTTCATGAAATCTTCTGAGGACAGTTGTCATTGTCAAATTCACTCCTGACTCCTACGTGTGTTTCTGATCTGTGGACAGGTGTTTGGGGATTTTTCCTTATTATAGAGAGAATTCTTCTGTCATCAGCTGTGGAGGTCTTCCTTGGCCTGCCAGTCCCTTCACGACTAGTAAGCTCACCAGTGCTCTTTCTTTTTAATGATGTTCCAAACAGTTGATTTTGGTAAGCCTAAGTTTGGCTGATGTCTCAAACAGTTTTATTCTTGTTTCTCAAGTCTCATAATGGCTTCTTTGACTTTCATTGGCACAACTTTGGACCTCATGTTGATAAACAGCAATAAAAGTTTCCAAAGGTGATGGAAAGACTGGAAGAAAGACTAGGTGCTGAGAGCACTCTAATACCTCAAATTTCACTGTACCTTAATTGGTTAAGTGCCAATAAACGCAAACTTGAACTTGCATTAAGGAGACAATTAAACACACCTGAGCAATTACAAACGGCTGTGAAGCCATGTGTTCCAAACATTATGGTGCCCTGAAATGGGGGGGACTATGTGTAAACACAGCTGTAATTTCTACGTGGTGAAACCAAAATGTATAAAAATGGCCTTTAATAAAATCTGACAATGTGCACTTTAACCACATGTGATTTTTTTTTTCTATTAAATAAATGATGGGTATTTTCCCCAAACATTATGGAGGGCACTGTATAAATAGTTTGCATGTGTTTTAAGAAATCTTCAGATTCACTTCACATTTTGTTTCAACTTTGTAGATTACAAGACAGCATTATCAGAATGCCCTGATGGCATCCATAATGGATAAAACACCACAGTCATCAGACAGTGAAAACACTAAAATTGAATTGACTTTAAATGCGATGCATGATCACTTACCGGATGAAACGGCAAATCTACTAAATGAACAGAACTGTGTGACTCACAAGTCAAATCATAGCATGCACAGTGAAGGCAAAATCTAGAACAGCAGCGGACCTGCTCACTCGCTTATTTTTCTGAAAACTGCTGTATTGTGTATGCAGGCACATACAAGCACACATGTCCACTGTCATGAGACCAAAGAGCTGTGCCTCGGCACAAGAAGGTGTACAAAGAATGACAGAGGTGGTTGAATTGAACACTAAACAACTGCCAAGATTCAGACACATCCTCTGCACACTGGTGGCTTGTTATCCTTCTTTATTTCTGTGTTTTCATTTGTTTTCCTTGCACAGGAGGAGAATGGTAAAATGTTGGAAAAGTAGCGTGCGGGCCACATTCTGGCTGAGAAATGTGTAGTTTTATAATGACGACCTATTGAGATTAACTGAGACTGTAAAAATTTGTTTTAAATTATGGTGTGTGATTTACGATCGTCATTGCAGGCGGATGTTCGAAATTTTGAAAATGCGTCCATTTCTCCAGCTTAATTTAGTAGGTATTTGACGTTTTCAACACCCATTGCATTAGATGGGGTGTTCTTGCATATTTTATCCCAAAAGAGTTGGGGTTGCTGGGCATTTAAATTATAACTTGAATATGGAAACTTGATTCCACATTTGCACAAAACGTCATTGACTTAATTGATTTCAACACATGTATGCAAACTGTGAATAACACTCCAATATATATGAACTCTAGAACGCCTTTGGAAGATATAGCAATGTCTACATAGCAGGTAAATATGCCAAATCCACCAATGGACGAATGTATAAAAGGGTGTTTCAAATTGAGAAACACAGCTGTAACTGTAAGTGTTCTTATGGCAGACTGACTATCACTACATATTGTTTAATCAATCAACATTGCAAGTAAATTGCAGTTTGTATTATATTGTACAAAACTGACTCTGAGGTGAAGTATTCTGACTACAGTATTCATAACTATGTATATATTAAGCACAAAAAAATCTATGGATGAAGTGTAAGTTTCATAAGATTGTCAGTTAAATGACATTTATAATTAACAATGGTAAAGACTTTGTAGATTTACAGACTATTTATTTTGTATATGATTTATTTGTATATTTTGTGATTTCATTGTGTGTTTTGTTTTCTGATTCTATCATTCCATTTGGTTAAAATGGTTTATTCTAAATGGCTTTTCATTCCATTTTGTCCAGTGTTATTTCTCAATTCGGTTTGAATTTCGGTTTTGTTCTTTCGAATCGAGTGCCTCTTCACTCTTTCTGTTGTGGTTTCCTTTGACCAGATACTACCTGGTGCAATCATTAATGGGGCAAATTATGGAAATGGAAAAATGGCCTGGACTTGGTTAATGGAGCTTCTCATTTTATACTTCGAAAGTGAATAAGTTTAATAAAGAAATGATTCATAATTAAATGGGCACTGATTTATTATCAGGGCATGCTTGTGACCACCAGTCTTACATCTAGGACAGCAACTAAGCAAGGGAATATTGCACTTCATCCATATATCCATGGAGAACAGTGGATTCTTCAAATTTAGACATTATTCAAGGTCTTTCTCTGAGAACAGCAGTGAGCGATGTCCTTGGGCTAGTGTGATCGGTAAATTGAAACCAACTTGGGCAAAATATGACAGGCATGCAGTTAGAATCGCTAGGCTGAAATATCTAAATATTTTTTTACAGTTGAACTGCCTGACAGGCAAGCATGCACCATATGTAGTAGTTTAGTCCCAGTGGCAATTGCACAGGTTATGGGACATGGTGCCTTACCCTGTAAACATAGTGGAGGTACCATGAGAATTGGAAAGATCAACTCCTGATGAGAAGATCTGATGGGGACCTGGTGCCAGTAGTGGAACCTATATTCCATTAATACAAGTAGAAATGCAAGGGGTTCTGATATGGTCACGAGATATACTTGCTTGACCTTCCTTTCAGTGCGTGATATTAGATCCCTGGGCATTAAAGGCTAAAGTGCTCCCTTCGGCCGGTGAGGGATAGTTAATTGTGGTATATTACTAGAGAACAGCTTTTACTCAGAAGTTACCTTTTATTCAACAGCAGACTTGAGGATGCAAAGCTCTACGTGAAGAGGGAAATCGGTACCAGAAAGGCCCAAATTGTCTGGCCTTCCTCCAGGAAAGTGGACATCACCATATTTATATTCAGAAAGAGTCTGGTGGACAGCATGCTGCAGTGCTGAGGATTCCCCTCCCTGTCTGGAGCACTGTTCATAACAATCTTCAAATGTTTGTGTAACAAAACAGTCGGCTCTCAGGTTCCTATTAAATCTTTCCCATCACCTTCAACCTATGTCCTCTAGTTTTTGGTTCCCTACTCTGGGTAAAAGACTGCATTTACCCAATCTATTCCTCTCATTATCTTATATCTCTATAAGATAATCCTCCCCCCCCCCCCCCTACACACTACAAGGAATAAAGTTATAGCCTGCTCAACCTCCCTGCAGCTCAGGCTCTCAAGTCCTGGCAATGGCCTTGAAAATCTGCACCCTTTCCAGCTTAACATCTTTCCTATAACATGGTGATCAAAACAATACTCAAAATGTGGCCTCACCAATGTCTTGTACAACTGTAACATGATCTCCCAACTTCTATACTCAATACTCTGACTGATGAAGGCCAATCTATCTACCCGTTTTGCCACTTTCAAGGAACTATGTACCTGCACTGTTGTTTTCTAATGTATCTGAAAGAAAATCTTCCTGTAACATTTTGTATTGGACTGTGATACAAATGGCGAAGGAGATGGACTCTGTAATAAATATTTTAGCAGTATGTGAATGCAATAACCAGTGTGGAATTGCACTGTGTAATAAATGTTCCCTTGATTACGCTTCCTCTGTTATTGTAAATTCATAAATTATAGGAGAATTTGGCCATTCGGTCCATCAAGTCTACTCTGCCATTCAATCATGGCTAATCTATCTTTCCTTCTCAACCCCATTCTCCTGCTTTATCCCCCCCATAGCCCCTGACACCCTAACTAATCAAAAATTAGTCAACCTCCACCTTAAAAATATCCATTGTAGAATTGGACGGTGCAATGAATATTGCTGAATAGCGACTCTTCCAGGGTGTAATCACACTACACTAACTATTCTGTACAATGCATTTCAAAGTGCTGGGTCAAAATAGCAAATATCCCACTCTGCATATTGAGTCTAACCAGGGCAAATCACATCCTTTAAGTAATGGGGTGAACATAACTGCTGAAGCTTGGTGTGACCATCCTTAGAATGCTAGTCACCATTCCAAACTTTCTAAAGCACTGGTGAAAATGAGTTTTAGGAAAGTCCAAATATCAGGCAAGATTGAGCGCAAAATAGATTCCCCCTGGAGACATGGATTCTGAGAAGAATGCACGTGAGGAGAGTCCTGAGCATGGGTTGTACCAATGTGGAAAAGCAAGATGCCTTTGATTGCCTCCTGTTGTCTGACACACAGTCTTAACTTGGGAGTACACTGCTGTTCCTTCATTAGCACCAGGTCTAAATCCTGGAACACTCCACCAGCACAGTAGAGGCCCCTCCATAAGACAGATTGCAATGGTTTACGGTTTATGAGAGGCATAGGATAGACAGGCGGAACTTTTTTTCCCAGGATGGAAATATCTTACAATAAAGGGCATAGCAATAAGGTGGGAGGTGGAAAGTGGAAAGTTTAATGGAGATGTGTGGAATTTGTTTTTTTTACACAGTGTGGTGGGGACGCATTGACAGGGGAGGTGGTGGAGGCAGATATGATAGTGTTAGACAAGAACATGGAAGTTCAAGGAATAGAGGGATATGGATCATGTACAGGGAGATGAGATCAGTTTAACTTGGCATCATGTTTAGCTCGGACATTCTGCCCAAAAGGGCCTGTTCCTGTGCTGTACTGTTTTCTATATTCCAAGGTGGCAGCTCATCACCTCTTCATAAAGGTGACCAGAAATGGGTCATAAATGTTGGCTTTACCAGCAACATCCACAATCTGGGAATTGAGCAAAAATAAAATGCTTTAACCCACAGCCTACTGACTTAAGAAACACTGAACCAAAGCTAAGAACCAGGTAGGGAGGGGAGGACAGAGTAGGTAGAGAAAAAATTGAAAAAAATCAGGTAGGAAAGAAAAGGTAAACTGAATTATTAATCGATTATATTTTAACCGCTTGCTCTGGCACTGCATTCCTATTCTCAAGCTTCAGGTGACCACAAGCGCCCCTGTACTAAATCGGATCACTCTGTCACACAGAAGATATAGAAATTTGAAAGCGTGCATCCCCGGACTAAAGAACATCTTCCCCTGTGCAATCAGGCTGTTGAAAGGATCTTCCACAAGCTAGGTAGGGTACTGTCCGATTCATCTCTACTGTATTGCGGACATTGACTTCGTCTCTACAATATTGAGTACTATATACTGAACTCTGTATCTTCCCCTTTGCTCTACCTATTGTAGTTGAGTTTGACTTGAATTTATATATAGTATTTGATTTGTTGATTTGATCGGATAGCACGTTGATTAGTTACACATAACAATAAACTAAGCAAAGCTTTTCACTGTAACGGTACACGTGACAACAATAAACCTAAGCTCACCTAACCCAACGGCAATAAAACCTGGCTACAGACATCAGAAGAAAGGAACTATGTGTGATTTGATTTACCACAGAGGCACAGACATTGTCATTTATTCAATGGTATTTATTGCACAGGAAAAAAACCTTCACATCAAGAATTTTGGTAGTGAATCTTATCAATCAAAACAGAAAAGAGAAAAGTATTAGTTAGGAACATGGCCACTTTAGCCCAATTTTCCATTCAATCATTTGTTAATCTTGTACTATTTCCATACGCCCTCTCTCCCCCCCATTCAATCCCATTTGCTGACTCTCAGACAGCATGGAAATAGGCCTTTCAGCCCACCCCATCCAATACCAACCATCTTGTACCCAACTTTACTAATCCCATTTACCAGCAGCCTTATGCCTTGCAAATTCAAGTATTCCTCCAGATACTCTATCTGTTATCCCACAATCTATCAACCACAGCCTTCTGTAGCATCCAAAATCCCAGCGAGTTTGAAGGCTCAGACTGACTAATCCCGTGTCCTGGAGTAGAACAGAAGTGTCACTGTGGTGCCAACTGCTCCCAGGATGGACCCCACTCTCACGCAAAAAGGCTCCCTCAACAATCCCCAATGTTCAACTAGTTTGAAAAGCAAAATCCCTTTCAGAAGTCATTTGGGTGGATATAATAGAAAGGGCTTGGAGGGATATGGGACTAGCGTAGGATGGCAACTAGGTCAGCATGGACTCGTTGGGCCAAAGGGCTTATTTTCATGCTCTGTAGCTATGGTTCTGTGACCTCCCATAAACATTGTTCCTGGGAAGTTATAGAGGTGATCTTAGTGTGTACAAAGTCATGAGAGGAATAGATCGAGTAAACACACCGAGTCCCTTGCCCAGGATAGGGGAATTGAGAACTAGAGGATGTAGGTTTAAGGTGAGGGAGGAAAGATTTAATAGGAACCTGAGGGGTAAATCTTCTTTACACAAAGGGTGGTGGGTATATGGAACAAGCTGCATTTAGACAGGTACATGGATAGCATGGGCGTAATGGGATATGGTCCAAACACACGACAGGTGAATCTAATGTAGATGGGTAGGTTGAGTCGAAGGGCCTGTTTCCACACTGTATGGCTAAGTTCCTGTGCTGGAGGTATTGAATTGTTGTAAGATGTGAACTTGTGACAGTTGTACTCAACACAGAAACTCCTAGAAGTTGCTCAAGCAAAATCATTTAAAATTAAACAGGGGCCCCATCAGTTTAGCACGGGAGGCAGCAGGAGGAGATACGCTTGGTGGTCCTGCACCAACCAGTGAGGTATGTGGAGGGGACTCACTGTACAAGAGGAATGGGGATGAAGGCAGGTGATCCGGAGAGGGGAACATTCAACATTGACCAACCGCAGAGCAAACCTCAAACTTCCCTCTTGACATCCAAATGTTTTATTTGGAAATTTTACGTTCTATTCAGAACCTTTATCCCAGGATGGAAATAGCAAATATTAGCAGGCAACGCTTTAAGGTGAGAGGGGATAAGTTTAAAGGAGATGTGCAGGGTACATTTTGTTTTACATAGAGGATGGTGGGTGTCTGGAACATGCTGCCAGCGATAGTGGTGGAGGCAGATACAATAAGGACATTTAAATTACTTAGTCATACCATAGTCCATGACTACAATACTCACAGACTATTGTATCTACCTCCACCATTAACCCTGACAGTGCGTTACAGGCATCCAATAAACATGGATATGCAGAGAATGGTGGAATATAGATCATGTGCAGGTAGATTAGAGATGGTCTTGGCTTCATGTTTGGCACAAACACTGTTCCTGTGCTGTGTTGCTATACGGTCCATTTAAGTTTACTGGTTTGTGGAGCGAGCAGATCTCTTCTTCAACAGACGGAGGTGATTCAGCAGCAGCCTTTGCTCTGGACAGAATGCGCTGCACTGCAGGATGAGATCCCTCCCTCTGCAACGTGCTCAGACAACCAGAAAGGGTCAGTAGCAGCACTCTAGGGAAAAACATCAGAGGAGAAAGTTGAGGAATACAGTGCAGAAACAAGCCCTTATAAATTCATGTCATAGGAACAGAATTTGGCCATTCAGCCGATCAAGTCTACTTCACCATTCAATCATGACTGATTTATCTTTCACTCTCAACCCAATTCTCCTGCCTTCTCCCCATAACCTCGACACCCATACTAATCAAGAATCTGATTAGAACCTTTGGCCCACCACGCCAACCAGAAATGACCCCGCACACTAGCACTATACACACTAGGGACAATTTCACTGAAGCCGATTAGCCCTCAAACCTGCACGACTGGAATGTGGGAGGAAATCGGAGCACCCAGATAACGCCCACGCGGTCACGGAGAGAACGTACAAACTCCGAACAGTGAGCACCTGTAGAACGGATCAAACGAGGGTCTCTGACTCAGTAAGACAGCAAGTCTACTGCTGTGCCACCATGCCGCCCTTTTAAAAATCATTGAATATGTATGGATAGGAAAAATGTAGAGAAATGGACCAAATACCGGGTCTTGGTAGGCATGTACAAGGTGGGCCGAAGGGCCTGTTTCTTTGTTGTATAACTCTGTGACTAATTGTAAGAACAATTAATACGTCCACAAGGTGGCGCCTCTTCCCAACAAACCGTCACCAACAGGAAGTTATGCGGACCTGACGGAATGTAGAGCTAGGTTCTATTTACCAATGGTTCTTTATTGTCACGTATGCACCACACAGTGAAATTCTTGCATCCATCACCATATTATGGCATCATTTACAAAAGAAAAAGTCCGGTCCACACCGGCAAGCCCCCGGCTAGCTCTGCCCGCCAACAGACGCCCCTCTCCTCACCCAACTGCAAAGGATTGTGGACGCAGCCCAAACCATTACACAAACCATCCTCCTTTGCATTGACTCCATTATTACTTCATGCTGCCTCTGCAAGCCCTCCACCACCCTATACATACCTCTCATCATTTTATATGCTTCTATCAGGCCTTTCCACAACCTCCAGCATTCCAGACTGGAACAAATAAAAGTTTATACCACTGTGGCTATGGAAGATAATCCTTCCTTCCTAAAAGAACGTCTTTTAATTCTGAGACTATGACCTCTGGTCCTAGTGGAAACATCCTCGCTACATCCACTCTATCCAAGCCTTTCACGGTTCAGTAAATTTCAATTAGGTCCCCCCTCATCCATCTCTAGACTCCAGCAAATAAAGGCCCGGTGCTGTCAAATGCTCATCATATGATAACCCACTCATCCACTGGGATCATCTTGTAAACCTCCTCTGGACCCTCTCCAGAGCCAGCATATCCTTCCTTAGATTATGGTGTTCAAAATTGCTCACATACTCCAAATGCAGTCTGACCAGTACCTTCTAGAGCCTCAGCACTACATCTGTTTTTGTATTTTAGTTTTGAAATAAATGCGAGCATTACGTTTGCCTTCCCCTTTGCTCTACCTATTGTACTTGATTATATTTATGCAAAGTATTATCTGATCTGATTGAATAGCATGCAAAACAAAGCTTTTCACATGGTAATAATAATAAACTTAAATGTTTGCATATGAGAACAATCATCCTTCATTAAAATGGTGCATTGAAGCCAATTAAATATTCAGTGGGAAATTCAAGGCTCTGAAGGCAGAGAATTCTTGTCACATATCACACACACAAGGCCACATAACAGAGACTCGATAGTGAGCTGGCACCGTCACCAGCAGAGCTCTGGGTGGTAATTTCAGAGCGGGCAATGGGTGATAAGGACAAGGTTCCTGATTCATCAGAACACAATGTTAAAGAGGGAACTGCAGATGCTGGAGAATCGAAGGTTACACAGAAAAGCTGGAGAAACTCAGCGGGTGCAGCAGCATCTATGGAGCGAAGGAAATAGGCAACGTTTCGGGCCGAAACCCTTCTTCAGACTGATCAGGGGTGGGGGTGGGTGGGGACAAGAAAGGGAAAAGGAGGAGTAGCCGGAAGGCTGGAGGGTGGGAGGAGACAGCAGGGGAGCTGAGGAAGGGGAGGAGACAGCAAGGACTAACAGAATTGGGAGAAGTCGATGTTCATGCCCCCGGGGTGCAGACTCCCCAAACGGAATATGAGGTGCTGTTCCTCCAATTTCCGGTGCTGCTCGCTGTGGCCATGGAGGAGACCCAGGACAGAGAGGTCGGAGACGGAGTGGGAGGGGGAGTTGAAGTGCTGAGCCACCGGGAGGTCAGCTAGGTTATTGCGGACCGAGCGGAGGTGTTCGGCGAAACGATCGCCCAACCTCCGCTTGGTCTCACCGATATAGATCTGCTGACATCTAGAGCAGCGGACGCAATAGATGAGGTTGGAAGAGATGCAGGTAAACCTCTGTCGCACCTGGAACGATTGCTTGGGTCCCTGAAAGGAGTTGAGGGGGGAGGTAAAGGGACAAGTCACAATGTTGGCCATGCAGAGACCGCTTCTTGAAGCTGAACCGCATTCACTTCAAAACCGTTAGCCATTTCGTGTTCCCTTATCAATATTTCCCAACCACTTGCGGTGATGGGTCAAGTTTGAATAAGCAGCTGTTCTTGCTGAAAAAAATGCTTCTTCATCGCCCTTGTGGTATGGTTCTTAATTTCCTGAGGGCAGCATAGTGGTGCAGCAGTAGAGTTGCTGCCTCACAGCGCCAGAGACCCACCCGGTTTCTATGCTGACAGGGCGATTGTTGGTCGGCACAGACTCGGTGGGCCGAAGGTCTCTAAAGTCTCAAGTCTAATACACCGTTAGAGCTGGACTCCTGAAGGTGAGAGGAATCAATCCACAGCGCCTGGGTTCAACTCTAACACATCAGTTTGAAAAGTTGAATTTATTTTTAAAAACTTTTAGAAATCCAAATAAAAATCTGCTCGCTCCAGTGAAAGCGTTTGGAATGTTGCAAGAAATTCCATGGACACATGGATTTACCGGGAAATGGAGCACGTGCAAGCAGACAGAGATTAGTTTAACATTGCATCATGATAGGCGCAGACATTGTGGGCCGAAGGGCCTGTTCCTGACCACCACTGTTTAGTGATACAGCATGGAAACGGGACCTTCAGCCCACCGAGTCCACGCCGACTCGACTACCCGTTCATACTAGTTCTGTGTTATGTCACGTACTCATCCACTCTTTTCACACTAGGGGCAATCTACAGAGGCAAATTAACCTACAAACCCGCATGTCTTTGGGACGTAGCAGGAAACCAGAGCAGCCGAGGGAAACCCACGCAGTCATAGGGAGAACATGCAAACTCCACATGGACATCAGTTGCGAAGAGCATCGAACCTGGGTCTCTGGCAGTGTGAGGCAGTGGCTCTAGTAGCTGCGTTCTAAGCTCCATATTCAGTAAAATGCTATTTTTACGTCCTTCTTGCCCTATCTGATAGATAGATAGATAGATAGATAGATAGATCCTTTATTGTCATTCAGACCTTTCGGTCTGAACGACATTATGTTGCCGACAGTCAAACACAGAATCAATAATAACAAAATATACAATAAACACAAATTAAACATCCACCACAGTGAGTTCACCAAGCACATCCTCACTGTGATGGAGGCAAAGTCTTAGTCTCTGTCTCTTCCCTCCTTGTTCTCCATCTGCGCTGAGGCGATCGATCCAGGCCGGAGATGCCGCCCTCCAGTCCAGCGGACCTCCGCGGTGATGTCGCCGCCGCTGAAAGCCGGAACGCCGTCTCCGCTCCGAGACGGCCCGCCACAGCATCAGCTCCAGGCAGCCGCCCCAGCTCCATCTTAACCAAACGATTGGCTCACCACTCTCTCAAGAAGCGAAAATGTTGTTCCATTGCATCAGATGACTGCAGATTGTTCACGAGACTTTTGGATAGACACATGGATATGCAGGGACTGGAGGGATGTAGATTATGTGTAGGCAGATACGAGCTGATCTTGGGAACATGTTCAGCACAGACTAGGAGGGTTGTAGGACCTGTTCCTGTGCCGTACTGTTCTATGATCCATGACAATTAAATAATCAGTCTGAAGAAGGCTCCCGACCCAAAAAAACACCTAATCACTTTCTCCCGAGATGCTGCCTGACCCGCTGCGTTACTCCAGCACTTTGTGTCTTTTTTTGTTAAACCAGCATCTGCAGCTCCTTGTTTCTACTAAACACTCCTGACTCTTGGTTTCTCAGGACTACCCTTGTAACTAAGTTCTCTCATCCCCGGAATTTGAATGGGAACAGGTTGTTCTAAAGAGCTCTAAGAGACAAATTAATTTATCAGTCGTCTGTGCTTGGTTTCTTTGACAAGACTCAACATCATCGAGTACATTGTATTCTTACTTTGCATAATAACCATATAACAATTACAGCACGGAAACAGGCCATCTCGGCCCTACAAGTCCATGCCGAACAAATTTTTTCCCCTAGTCCCACCTGCCTGCACTCATACCATAACCCTCCATTCCCTTCCCATCCATATGCCTATCCAATTTATTTTTAAATGATACCAATGAACCTGCCTCCATCACTTCCACTGGGAGCTCATTTCACACCGCCACCACTCTCTGCGTAAAGAAGTTCCCCCTCGTATTACCCCTAAACTTCTGTCCCTTAATTCTGAAGTCATGTCCTCTTGTTTGAATCTTCCCTATTCTCAAAGGGAAAAGCTTGTCCACATCAACTCTGTCTATCCCTCTCATCATTTTAAAGACCTCTATCAGGTCCCCCCTTAACCTTCTGCGCTCCAGAGAATAAAGACCTAACTTATTCAACCTATCTCTGTAACTTAGTTGTTGAAACCCAGGCAACATTCTAGTAAATCTCCTCTGTACTCTCTCTATTTTGTTGACATCCTTCCTATAATTTGGCGACCAAAACTGCACCCCATACTCCAGATTTGGTCTCACCAATGCCTTGTACAATTTTAACATTACATCCCAGCTTCTATACTCAATGCTCTGATTTATAAAGGCTAGCACACCATCACATGGTGTGATGGAGCCCAGTCAGGGTACACAGAGCTGGGCAACATTCAGAGTTTGTCACTTATCACCGCAGTGCTGCTCCAAATAAGCAGATTGAGTCTGTTCAGAGACCTTGACTTGTTTAACAGTTTAAAAGATTACAGAGTACGGTGCAAGATGGAATTTTTTATTTATATTTAATCCCAACTTTCAGGAATAATCATGTTTAGTCCTGGATGTAAACTGTGTTTGTCTACACCATACAGTCTGCATCAAAACAGTCACACCAGTAAATATAGTGTGCAGTACTGAATGTCCTTTATCAAAAAATAATTACACACAACTTTACAGGCACTTCCCCAGCTTCCCCAAAAACCAAACTGATGGAGGAACTCAGCAGGTCGGGCAGCATCTATGGAGTGAAATGACGTTTCAGGACAAGATCCTCTTTCGAACCGAAGGATGGGTCCCGACCTGAAACGTTACCTGTCCATTCCAAAATGTTGTCTGTCCATTTCCCTCCACAGATGCTGCCCGACCCGCTGAGTTCCTTCAGCACCTTGCTTTAATTTCTACCTCTTTTGAGATATTGAAGTGCCTAGAACGGAACAGTGGAGCAGCAGTAGAAGATCCAGGTTAGATCCTGACTACGGGTGCTGTCTATACGGAGAATCTACATTCTTTTTGACTGTGTGGGTTTTCTCCGAATTTCATCCCATGCTCCAAAGACATACAGTTTGTGGGTTACTTGCCTTCTGTAAATTGTCCCTAGTGTGTAGGATAGTGCTAGTGTACGGGGTGATCGCTGGTCGGCATGGAACCGGTGGGCCGAACTGCCCGTTTCCACGCTGTATCTCTTAGGTCTAAAGTAAAGTCTAAAGTTTTACCTGCGGCTTCCTGGGTGGGCATTCCCCAGAGCTGGGAGACACTTTGCCAAGCGACTGAATAGTGAATTCATCTGCAAACCGTGAGCTCTCGAGAATTGCCGCTGTTTCTTCATCCACAACTACTGTCTCTCCTTCCTGGTCAACGGAATAAAAAGTAATTTCAAAAACTGTAATTCAGTGCGGTTAGATCTGAGAAATGGGGGAAATCAGCTACAGAGGACCACGTGTGATCACCGACAGAAGATAGGGTGCTGCGGGGAGCACACTGCCGGTCGGGGCAAGAAGCCAAGGGAAGGGGAAAGGGAAATGAGTACATGAAGGTATTTGGATAACACAGTGGCGCAGAGGAGAAGCAGAGGGAGAATAAAGGTGGGAAGAGACAAAGACTTTAAGACTTTTGCCTTCCATCACAGTGAGGAGGTGCCTGGTGAACTCACTGTGGTGGATGTTAAATTTGTGTTTATTGTGTGTTTTGGTAATTTTTATTATATGTATGACTGCAAGGCACGAAATTTCATTCAGATAAAGGATGCTTTACTTTACTTTGCTGTCTCACAGCAGCAGAGACGCAGGTTCAATCCTGACTACAAGTGATATATGCGTGGAGGTTGCACGTTCTCCCTGTGACCGCGTAGGTTTTCTTTTAGTGTTCCTGCTTCCTCCCACATCCAAAAGACGTGCAGGTTTTTTAGGATAACAGAAAACCAGTGTAAGGGAGATCAGTGGTCGGTGTGGACTGAGTGGGCCGAAGAGCCTGTTTCCACGCTGTATCTCTAAACTGAACACTCTTGATTCTTTAACCGAGTCCAATCATGAGGAACAAACTTCTTCAAAAGAGGAAAGAAACTGCAGATGCTGGCTTACAATAAAAGACACAAAATAACTCAGCGGGTCAAGCAGCATCTCTAGAGAACATGGATAGGTGACGGTTCAGGTCAGGGAGATAAAGCCAAATTAAGTTAAAAATATAAGAAGATATTAAATTGGTTTCTGGGCTAGTTTACAGCTTATATTTAGTCTCAAATTAGGCTTGCCTCAGGTTGCGGTGTGTGAGATAATAAATACTATAACATTGTCTCCCAAGTGACGAGAGAGGAAGCAGAGAAGCTAGATTGATCTCTTTGATGTAAAAAGCCTGGCACCAAGTGTCCTATATTTATGAGGAAGGAGGTAACGAGAGAGAAGAAACAAGATTGATCTAAGGGATTGTGACAAAATGCCTTTGATGTGATGCATTCTGTAGAAATCTTTATTCTCCTGTACCTCTGACCATGACTAACGTCTGTGGAATGTACTAAGTTGACAAAAAAAACACTATATAATGCAATGTAATTCTGTTGTTCAGAGAAGTGGATGAGGATGGTGAAGTGTCTATAATTGCTCACTTGACTTAGAGTTCTTCCTCCCTACCATCGGCCGATAATAAGTAAAGTTTTGAACTGGTCTACCAAACAGTTTGTGTGTTGTCTGTTTATTAAGAAGCGAACCTGTTTAGGTGTTATAAAAGTAACTTTTTCAAGGGCTCTCCCGAGTCTGAAGAATAAAGGAGACCCGAAAAGAAAAGGAAATGGAAAGTGATGAAAGGTTGAGATGAGACGCATGGAATGGGAGCCGATGTCTGATGCATCCGGAGAGGAGCCGGCAGCAATAGCGGAGAGGTCCGTGCGGCAGTCGACGATGGCACCGATCGATGGAGGATGGAACACGTGGAAGTGAGGACGCAAATGGTGGGGGAGGGAACAAAGGCGAACCCGGCATGGGGGGGGGGGGGGGGGGGGGGGACTGGCGTGAGTAGGGAGTCGGGGGGGGGGCGGATACTGTGTGTAACTTCGTCAGCAACCTTATGTGGCGACTATTTGTATACATTGGGTATGCAAGCGAAGAATTTCACTGTGACTTGTCGCCTGTGACAATAAAGTATTCATTTAGTCATTCATTCATTCAACATTGACAGACATAAACCTGCCTACTTCTCGCGCCTATGGATCTCGCGCAGGCAGAGGAGATTAGTTAAACTTGGTATCGTGTTCAGTACGGACTCTGAGGGCCAAACGGCCTGATCTGGTGCTGTGCTGTTCTAAGTTTAGATCATGACTCTTACATTAAACGTGTAATTGATGTCAAACTCCAGCTTCTCTCTGTAGCCCTCGACCGAGCCGTTGTAAATGACACTGCTTCTTTCTCTGCGAACCCCGGCTGGGACTTTGAACAGTCGGTATGTGGCAGAAACAAACTTGCAGTCACCTGAGAAGAGGAGAGAAAGTAAAATGGACTGCTCTGAATCCTGCATCAGTCTATTTTTTTTAGAGATGCAGTGCGGAAACAGGCCTTTCGGCACCGACCAGCGATCCCCACACATTAACACAAGCCGACACACACTAGGTACAATTTACACTTATACCAAGTATTCAAACCCAAGCCAATTAACCTACAAACCTGTACTTCTTTGAAGTGTGGGAGGAAGTCGAAGATCTTGGAGAAAACCCAAGCGGTCACAGGGAGAACGTATAGACTCCGTACAGACAGCACCTGAAGTCGGGATCGAACCCGGATCTCTGGTGCTGCAAGCGCTGTAAGGCAGCTGCTGTACCACCAACAGTCATCTCAACGTTAATCTCAAGTTGGCGGCCCCTGTAACTGAACTGTGCCCAAGCCTTGTGGGTTAGTAAGATGATGGCGATCCGCAAACAGACAGACGACAAACCTCATCACAATACAGAGCCACGTCTTCACAACAGTCTTTACCTCTTTACTTCAGAGATACAGCACGGTAACAGGCCCTTCAGACCACCGAGTCCACGTTTACCAGCGATCACCCCACACACTAATGCTATCCTACACGCTAAGGATCATTTTACAATTTTACCAAAGCCAATTAACCTCTTTGGATGCCAGAGACCTGGGATTGATCCTGACATCAGGAATTTTCTGTACAGAGTTCATACGTTCTCCTTGTGACAAGGTGAGGTTTCTCTGGCTGCTCTGGTTTTGTCCAATATTCCAGACATACATATTTGTAGGTTTCTATAAATTGTCCCGAGTGTGTAGGGGAGATCGATAGTCGGCGTGAACCCGGTGGGCCAAAGGGCCTGTTTCCACACTGTATCTCTAAACTATTCCCTGCACTTCAATGTGCCTATCCATAAGCCTCTTATACACCACTATCGTATCTGCCTCCACCAACACCACCCCTGGCAGTGCATTCCCCAGTGCCCCCACCACCCTGTGTAAAAAAACTTGCCCTGCACATCGCCCTTAAACTTGCCCCCTCTCCCCTTATAGTTGTGCCCACTAGTGTTGGACATGTTTACCCTGGCGAAAAAGGTTCTGGATGTCTACCGTATCTATGCCTCTTATAATTTTATATACAGATCCACCAACGATTTTCTGGCAACTGGGTTAGCGGCACCTCCATTAATCTGGACAAAATTACGAGAGTGCACATGAAATACCCCTCCAGAAGTCGGGCGAGGCCTCGTTCGGACTTCCTCACCGATTGGCGGACCGAATTAGTCCCCTGCGGCTGGGGCCCTGGAACTCTGGCCTGGCCGGAGCCGGCAGATCCATTCCCAGAGCCGGCTTTACAGGCCGGTATCTCGGTTCCCCGGCATCCTGGGTGGACCGTCCCGATACCGTTGGACTCCTCTCGGAGGCCGTGACCTCTGTGAGTCCGGCAAAGAGGATAATCCAGGAAGGTCATGCCGGAAAATCGTTAGTGGACCCTGTACTTCTATCAAATTTCCCCCTCAACCTCCGACATTCCAGAGAAATATACTCTTACCAATTATCTGCTGGAGCTCCTCATTTTCCACAGGCACCTTGCTAGCAGCCACCAGTCGTGGTTCATTGAAACCCACCTTCTTTGCAATGTCAACAAATTCTTTCCACCACAGAGCTCCTCCCAGACACTCACCTAAAGAAAAACCATTTGGCAAATTATATTACATTCCATTAGTTCCCGGTGCCCACCATGGTCATTTGTTTCCAACCAGTAGTCAATGGATAGGATATGTTTAGAGGGATATGGGCCAACCATAGGTGATATTCACCTATGCTGGGTTGCAGTTAAGCATCATTTTCCATTTTTAATTCTCAAGCCGGTTTTCAAATCCCTGCAGGCCACTGCTCCCCTTCCTATTCCTCCAACATCTTCCAATGTTACAACTCCCCAAAATTCCTGCACTTCCCCTAATTCTGGCCTCTTGATCAACCCGGAATATAATCGCTCCACTTATGACAGCCCTGACATTGTGCTCCCACATGCTGGAATTAATCTCTCTGCCCTCCTTTCCTCCCCTCAAAAAACTGCTCAACACTTTGGCTGAACGTTCCGTCAATAGTCCGAAATCTCCTTAGTTTAGCTTAGAGTCAGTGCGCAGAAACAGGCCCTTCGGCCCACTGAGTTTGCTCCGGCCACCTTTCTAGATCTATCCTACACACTAGGGACAATTTACAGAATCCAATTAACCTAGAAAACTGCATGTCTTCGGCATGTGGGAGGAAACCGGAGCACCTGGAGAAAACCCACGCAGGTCACAGCGACAATTGACAAAGTCGGTACAGACAGCACCCATTGTCAGGATTGAACTCACGTCTCTGGCGCTTTACGGCAGTTCTATCGCTGTGCCACTGTGCCACCCTTATGTGACTCCGCTTTAAATTTTGTTCGGTAATTCTCCTGTGCCCCATCTTCAGGGTGGCACTGTGGCGCAGAGGCAGAGTTGCTGCCTTACAGCCCCAGAGACCCGGGTTCAATCCTGACTCTATGGGTGCTGTCTGTACGGACTTTGTAAATTCTCCCTGTTGAATCAGTTGCATTTCTTTAGGCTAAACCAGCAATTTCATGGTCAAATCCCTTTCTTCTCACTTGCTGCTGAATCCAGCCACTTCAATTAATCTTTCTCAGTAACAATAAGTGATGTTAGAAATGTGTTTGTGTTAGAGGTCCCCCACCCATTTACTGACACCCTTTGTTCCAGAACCTTTCTGGATTATCCGCTTTGCCAGACCAACAGAGGTCACGGCCTTGGGAGACCCGAGATACGGGCTACAAATTTGGCCCCAGAAGTCGGTTATGGGAACGGATCTGCCGGCTCCAGCCAGATCGGCCGCAGGGGGAAAATTCGACCCGCTGATCGACGTGGAAGTCCAGACAAGGTCGAAATCGGCCGCCTTGCTCAGCCTAGGCGTCACGTTTTCGGGGGTAATTTTGTCCGGATTAAAGGAGGCATTGGACCACCTGTTGCTGGGAAATCAGTGGTGATCCTGTACTCAATAGAAATAAATGTATCTTGAATTAGCAGGATTTATTTCCACATACCCCACAAAACCTTGTGTGTCCTTACAGCATCTGGAAGTTCATGATCGGCATAGATATCACTGAAGTACATTTCACCACCATCCTAACAATGACAAAACCAATTCCAATCAGTACCATGCAGTAACTGTGGACACCCCCCCCCCCCCCCCCCCATTAACTAAAAACCATCTCATTACATAGAATAGTACAGCTCAGGAACAGACCTGTCAGCCCACTGTCTGTGTCGAACACGATGCCAAGACCAACTCTTATCTGCCTGCACATGATCGTAGTATTCAATAGCTTAGACAGAACATGCTGGAGTAACACGGCGGAACAGGCAGCACCTCTGGAAGGAATGGGTGACGTTTCGGGTCGAAATCCTTCTTCAGACTGATGTCAGGGGACAATAGACAATAGGTGCAGGAGTAGGCCATTCAACTCTTCGCGCCAGCACCACCATTCAATGTGATCATCCACAATCAGTACCCCGATCCTGCCTTCTTCCCATATCCCTTGACTCCGCTATCTTTAAGAACTCTATCTAGTGGGCGGGACAGAGATAGAATGTAGTCGGTGACAGTAAAACTGGTGGGAGAACTGGGAAGGGGGAGGGGATGGAGAGAGAGGGAAAGCAAGGGCTATTTGAAGTTAGAGAAGTCAATGTTCATACCACTGGGGTATAAGCTACCCATGCAAAATATGAGGTGCTGTTCCTCCAATTTACACTGACTCTGACAATGGAGGAGGCCCAGGACAGAAAGGTCAGATTGGTAATGGGAATGGAGTTAAAGTGCTGAGCCACCGGGAGATCAGGTAGGTCAAGACGGACTGAGCGGAGGTGTTCAGTGAAACGCTCGCTGAGCCTGCGCTTGGTCTCGCCGATATAGAGTTGACACCTGGAACAGCAGATACAGTAGCTGAGGTTGGAGGAGGTGCAAGTGAATCTCTGCTTCACCTGGAAAGTCTGTTGGGGTCTTTGGATGGAGTCGAGGGGGGAGGTAAAGGGACAGGTGTTGCATCTCCTATGGTTGCAGGGGAAAATACCCGGGGAGGGGGTGGTTTGGGTTGAAGGGACGAGTTGACCAGGTAGTTGTGGAGGGAACAGTCTCTGCAGAAAGCAGAAAGGAGTGAAGATGGGGCCAGTAGTGGGATCCTGTTGGAGGTGGCGAAAATGTTGAGGATTATTTGCTGTATGTGACGGCTAATGGGGTGGAAGGTGAGGACAAGAGGGACTCTTTCCTTGTTACAAATGGGGGTAGGGGGAGCAAGAGCGGAGCTGCGGGATATCAAGACGACCTTATGAGCTAATTAAGGAACTGTCTATGTAGCCCATCTCTGCCAGTTACTGTCTCTGGACCCTGCCAATGCCAGGTAGTGTCTACCCCATCTATGCCAAGTACCGACTATGTACAGGATTTGTAGGAAGGAACTCCAGATGCTGGTTTAAACCAAAGATGGACACAGAAGAGTAACTCAGCAGGACAGGCAGCATTCTGGTGAGAATGGGTGACGTTTCGGGTCAAGACCCTTCTTCAGACTGACTATGTACCTTATCTATGCCAGGTACTTATGTACACTGTCTCTGCCAGGATCTGACAATGTACCCCATCTAAGCCAGGTACTGGTTGAATACCCTATCTATGCTAGGTACACCACTGTCCATTCCCCCTCCCCAGATGCTGCATGACCCACTGAGTTCCTCCAGTGTTTTGCTTAAGATTCCAGCATCTGCAGTTCCTTGTGTCTTCTTGGAAAAACCATCACCCCTCAGAGCAGGAAGAGACCAAGTCTGTACCTTTAACACTCGATATGCCTCTTTCAGCACAGCTGTTTTATCGGGCGATAAGTTTACCACGCAATTTGATCTGAAAGAAAAAATGTAAAAGTCTGTGGTCGATATACATAGCGATCTCCAGCAGGAGTTATATCAGCTGCATTCAAGTACAGTAAGAGCTGTGGGCTTGGAGTTAATGGAGCCCAAATCAACCCAGCCCGACAGTGAAAGGGCTACTCCATCCTTATTAGTCTGTTCCAGCATCATAATGACATCCCAATGGTAGCTGCAGAGTCATGGAGCTGGAAGCTGGCCCTTTGGCCCAACTTGTCCTATATGGTCTTATAGTATCTGCGTCAACTACCACCTCTGGCAGCATGTGGAGGCCAAGTCACTGGATGGATTTGACAGAGTTAAATAAGAGCTCTAGGGGCTAGTGCAGTCAAGGGATATGGGGAGAAGGCAGGCACGGGTTATTGATAGGGGACGATCAGCCATGATCACAATGAATGGCAGTGCTGGCTCAAAGGGCCGAATGGCCTCCTCCTGCACCTATTTTCTATGTTTCTATGAGAGAGAAAAATAGATTAGCCATGATCGAATGGTGGAGAAGACTCAATGGGCCGAATGGAGGATGAGGATCAGAGGATAAAGTACAAACTCTACCTACACTACACTCGAGGTCAGGATCGAACCTGGGTGTCTGACACTGAGGCTGAGACTATCTGTGCCACCGTGCAAACGTACTGCTATAAACCATTACTCTCCCGGTCGACTCAATTGCTGTGCAATGGTTTAATTGCCACAGATCGACAGTTAAAAGAAGTTACGCTACATTTTAACATACATAATAAGATCAAAGCTGTTATCTTTCAGTCCAATGTCACCGAGTTTTTCGATGTAGCCTTTAAGGAAATCCACATTGGGTTTGCTGAAGCCAAACTTCTGCGTGTGATAGTCAATAAACTTCTTTGCCACTTGAATCTGCAAGACAATGTAAATGAGAAGTTGATGAGAAAAGGTCGTGAGAGTCGAGGATGTAAAGAGGATCAGAGGGATGCGGGCAAACTGAGCAAGATAGAATAAAACGCAAAAGTTATTCACTCTGATGTAATTGCTAAAGGGCGAGAGACTAGATAACGTGATGTTCAACAGGACCTGGGTGCGCTTGCACACAAGATCTCGGCTTGCACGGTGGCGCAGCGGGAGAGTTGCCGCCTCACAGCGCCAGAGACCCGAGTTCGATCCTGACTACGGGTGCTGTCTGTACGGAGTTTGCACGTTCTCCCTATGACCACGTGTTTTCTCAGGGTGCTCCGGTTTCCTCCCTTATCCCGAAGATGTGCAGATTGATTGGCTTCTGTAAACCCGCCAGTGGGTAGGATGATGCTAGTGATCGTTGGTCAGCACAGACTCGGTGGCTCCAAGGGCCTGTTTTCACACCAGATCTCCAAAAATGTTTTTAAAAAGCATGCACTGGCATAGGCGGCAAAGAATTTGCAGCAGCTCTCATTCTCCCCACCCCCGCCCCACCCACCTCAGCCATCTTTCCTGAGAACTCCCAGATTCCTGGAATTCGGCCGAAGGCTCTCGCTCGGCCTTCCTTTCTCCATGGTAACCGGTGGCCGTGCGTTTCCCGGTTCCCAGAGCTACCCACCTGCTCGTCGGTCATGTCTACTCCGGTGACGTGACCTTTCTCCCCGACCAATTTGCTGAGCATGTAGCAGTCCCGGCCGCTCCCGCTTCCCAAATCCAGGACCCGGCAGCCCTCCAGGCATTCCGGGATCACAAGTCCACATCCATAGTACCTGTCCAATGTCATGAAAAACAATTACAAATACAGCAAGCCCTTGTAATAACAGACCATGGGGGTGAAATGATGCTTGTTATTGCTGATTGTCCGTTACAAATGAGTACGGTACAGTCAAGATAGACACAAAAAGCTGGAGTAACTCAGCAGGTCAGGCAGCATCTATGCAGCAAAAGGTATCAGTGACCTTTCGGGTCGGAACCCTTCTTCCGACTGAAGAAGCGTTTTGACCTGAAACGTCACCTATTCCTTCTCTCCAGATATGCTGCCTGACCTGCTGAGTTACTCCAGCATTTTGTGTCTATCTTCGATGTAAACCAGCTTCTGCAGTTCCTTCTTACACATAAGGCACAGTAAACCCGCTTTCTTACAGACCCATGCACCAGGAATGGTGTAAGAAGGAACTGCAGATACTGGTTTAAACCAAAGATATAGACACAAAAAAATGGTGTAACTCAGCGGGACAGGCAGCATCTCTGGAGAGAAGGAATGGGTGACGTTTCGGGTCGAGACCCTTCTTCAGACTGGTTAGGGATAAGGGAAACGAGAGATAGTAACCGTTATATAGATGGTGATATGGAGAGATAAAGAACAATGAATGAAAGATATGCAATAAAGTAATGATAAAGGAAACGGGATAGTAACCGTTATTGCTGATTGTCCGCTATAACAGAGTGTCATATGTGGCATCTCAGGTGTAGAGACAGTAACATTCAGGTTGAGCAAAAACTGCACTAATAGTTGCCTTTCTTTTCAGCTGAAACATTAAAGCAAAGCCTTACTTGCGCTAAGCTACAAAGCTCCAAGGACTCAATAGAGTAATACAGGCGGTGGCAGTGGCAGCAGGCAAGACCTGGCATTAAGATTCGCAGGTCCGCCCGCTATTACCGAAATCCATTATTAATCTGTCCGTGAAAATGAGGGTTTACTGAACAGCAGGTTCCTTGAACGGGCAGTGGAAGCATAAACAACAAACTCTTTTATCAAGTACTTGGAGGAGCGGCAGGGAGGCAATGATCTACAGGGCTGTGAACCAAGGGTGATTCACCTTGGCTAGTGTGTGGCAACCTCTCAAATACTTTATGGGGTGTATGTTTAAAGAGAGAACAGAGATTACACTGATATTGCCTTAGAGTCATACAGCACGGAAACATGCCCTTTGGCCAACTGGGGCTAAACGGGTCACATTCCCCAAATTAAGGATTTGGACTTTCTGTGCAGGGTTGAGACACATTTCTGCTCCAGAGGATGCGGAATCTTTGGAATTCTGTAAGAATGCTCTCATTGAGTCATACAGAATGGAAATAGACCCTTTGGCCCAACTTATCCATGCTGACTAAGATGCCGCATCTACACCAGTTCCACCTGCCCACATTTGGTTCATGTCCCTTTAAAACGTTGCTGTTCATGAACCTGTCCATGTGTCTATTAAATGCTGTTATTGTACCTGCTTCAACTGCCTCCTTTGGCAGCTCCTTCCCTATACCCACCATCTTCTGAGTAAAAGAAGTTGCCCCTCAGGTTCCCCATTAAGTCTTTCCCCTCTCACCTTAAAACTAAGTCCTTTGGTTCCTGATTTCCCTACTCTAGATAGAGGTTTGTGCATTCACTCATACCTATTCCCCACATGATCACCCCTCAACATCCAGCGCTTTAAGGAATAATAAAGTCCTAGCCTGCCCAACCTCTCCCTATAGCTCAAGCCCACAAATCCTGGCTATGTCGATGGCATAATGAATGCAAGAAAAAACACAACCTCATGCAGGAGTTTGTCCCTAAAAGTTGACAACTCCAATCAGAAAGGCCAATTTCCCATTGAAATGAAGGACTGTCAGCAGCAGCACAACCAACATCTTTCTGACTCACTTAGCTACAGATAGCAGACACCTTTAAATATTTTGAAATGAAAAGGGATCTGGATTTTATAAGTGCAGACGTTAGACACAAAGTGATGGAGTAACTCAGCAGGTCAGGCAGCATCTCTGGAGAAAGAGGATGGGTGACGAAAAAGGATCAACAAGGATTAATTTCACTGCACCTTCATGTGACCAATAAAATTGACTTTGACTGACTTTATAAGTGCAGACTATTTTCTGAACATGTTGTGTTGAAGCTAAGTCAATATACTCAGCTGACAGACTGTTTAAATAGCAGAGGAGTCAAACACTAGCAGTTCCCACCCCAGTCATTCCTTCTTCTCCTTGCTCCTGAGCAGCAGAAGATACAGAAGCTTGAATGCGCACATCACCAGACTCGGGAATAGCTTCTTCCCCTGTGTTATCGGGCTTCTGAACATTAAGATAGGGTACTGTCCGATTTACTTCTACCTCATTGTGGACTGAGGTGTGTCTCCAGAAGTGATGTGCTATAATGCTGAGAACAATATTCCGCACTCTATATTTCCCCTTTGCTCCACCTATTGTACTTGAGTTTGGACTGATTGTATTTATGTGTGGTACATCTGATCTATTTGTGTGGCATGCAAAACAAAGCTTTTCACAGTATCTTGGCACATGTGACAATAATACACCTAAATCTAAACCTAGGAAACAGGCCATTTGGCCCCACTATCCACCCGTTTGCACTAATCCCAAGTAAAGCTTTGTTTTTTTTTTCTTCCCCCATTCTCAACAACAGGCCCCAGATTCTACCACTCCACTGCAGACTAGGAGCAATTTACAGAGGGCCAATTCACCTACCAACAAGTTTGTCTCTGGGATGTGGGCAGCAAACTGGAGCAGCTGGGGAAACCAATGCGGTCTCAAGGAGAACGTGCAAGTTCCAACACAGACAGCACCCGAGGCCAGGATTGAACCGGGTCTCTGGTGCCGCGATGCAGCGGCGCTACCAGCTACGCCACAGTGCCATTTTGTTCAAAGACAATTGGGGACAGTTAATTCACGCTGACCTTGGCAGCCACATCCCGAATCGAGTTACGTACAAGCCGTTGACTTGCTGCATCAAGAAAACAATGATTGACCTTGTGCTTTCACACCGTGTCCTGAAGGACAGATCAAACTTCACTGCAGGTGGGGATATTATCAGATTATATCATATATTGTGCAACAACACACTCATAATAAAAGTATAAAACTCCTGACTTAATACTGTGGGATTCTCACTAGCTTTCAAAGTATAACACAAAAGTAACATGTCGTTGTAAACAATTGTGCTTGTCTAGGAACAGGAAGAGTACAAGATTCAAGCTTGAGGGGCAAAGTTTAAAGCAAAGTGCGGGGCAGGTTTTTCTTTCATTCAGAGAGTGGTGGGGGCCTGGAACAGGCTGTCAGTGGTGGTGGAGGCAGATACGATAGTGGTGTTTAAGAGGCTATTGGATAGAGACACATAGAGATACAGGGATTGGAGGGAGATGGATCATGTGTAGGCAGATATGTCTTGGCATCATGTTTGGCACAGACATGGTGGGTCGAAAGGTCTGTTGCTCTACTGTACAGTACTGCCGTCCTACGAGATATGGCGGTCCAAAGGGCGTTTCTATGCTGTAAAACTCTATGACTCCATTGATAATATCACTCATTGTGTTCATAAAGATAAAGATAATGGAGATTTCAGACCTGGAGCTCACTTCCTCGTGAACATCTTTCAAGGCGTCCCGCACATACTTAGCGAGTCTTTTCCCTGGAGTGACACACGCGTTCAATACCAGGTCGTCCGTTCTCTGCAGCTTCTTCCCATAATAATCCTATTGACAAAGTCAGAGAGTGTTGGAGAGACATGGGTGTGGATGAGAGGAGCCAGAATTTACCAAGCACGTTGCCCCTCACAGGAATAGCACAGGATTATCTTAGACATTCAACTTGGAAACAGGCCTTTCAGCCCAACTTGCCCAAGATGTCCCATCTACAAGTTTCTGGATCATTGGGACTTCTTTTGGGGAAGGTGGGACCTGTACAGAAAGGATGGGTTGCACTTGAACCCGAGGGGGGCCAATATCCTGGCGGGGAAATTTGCAAAGGCTACTGGGGAGACTTTAAACTAGAATGGTTGGGGCGAGGGACTCAAATAGAGAAAGCTAGTAGACAGAATGGGAGGCAGGAAGCAGAAAAGGGAAGCACACGGACACAAGAGGAGAAAGAAGAAAAAGGAAATAAACAGAGAATAAGAGGCGGGGGGTTTCTTAAATGTGCATATTTTAATGCTAGGAGCATTGTAAGAAAGGTGGATGAGCTTAGAGTCTGGATTGACACCTGGAAGTATGATGTTGTGGCGATCAGTGAAACATGGTTGCAGGAGGGCTGTGATTGGAAACTAAATATTCCAGGATTTCATTGCTTCAGGTGTGATAGAATTGGAGGGGCAAGAGGTGGAGGTGTTGCATTGCTAGTCAGGGAAGATATTACAGCAGTGCTTTGGCAGGATAGATTGGAGGGCTCATCTAGGGAGGCTATTTGGGTGGAACTGAGAAGTGGGAAAGGTGTAGCAACATTTATAGGGGTGTATTATAGACCGCCAAATGGGGATTGAGAATTGGAAGAGCAAATATATAAGAAAATAGTAGATATTAGTAGTAAGCACAAGGTAGTGATTGTGGGAGATTTCAACTTTCCACACGTAGACTGGGAAACACATTCTGTAAATTGGCTGGATGGGTTGGAGTTTGTAAACTGTGTGCAGGATAATTTTTTGCAGCAATACATAGAGGTACCTACTAGAGGAGGGGCAGTGCTGGACCTCCTGTTAGGAAATGAGACGGGACAGGTGGCGGAGGTATGCGTTGGGGAGCACTTCGGGTTCAGTGATTACAATACCATTAGTTTCAATATAATTATGGAGAGGGTCAGAACTGGACCTAGGGTTGAGATTTTTGATTGGAGAAAGGCTAACTTTGATGAGATGCGAAATGATTTAAAAGGAGTGAACTGGGACATTTTGTTTTATGGAAAGGATGTAGAAGAGAAATGGAGGACATTTAAAGGGGAAATTTTAAGAGTACAGAATCTTTATGTTCCTGTTTGGTTGAAAGGAAACAGTAAAAATTGGAAAGAGCCCTGGTTTTCAAGGGAAATTGGACATCGTGTTCGGAAAAAGAGGGAGATCTACAATAATTATAGGCAGCATGAAGTAAATGAGGTGCTTGAGGAGTATAAGGAATGTAAAAAGAATCTTAAGAAAGAAATTAGAAAAGCTAAAAGAAGATACAAGGTTGCTTTGGCAAGTAAGGTGGAAGTAAATCCAAAGGGTTTTTACAGCTATATTAATAGCAAAAGGATAACGAGGGATAAAATTGGTCCATTGGAGAGACAGAGTGGACAGCTATCTGCAGAGCCAAAAGAGATGGGGGAGATATTGAACAATTTATTTTCTTCGGTATTCACCAAGGAGAAGGATATTGAATTATGTGAGGTAAGGGAAACTAGTAGAGTAGCTATGGATATTATGAGCATCAAAGTAAAAGAAGTACTGACACTTTTGAAAAATATAAAAGTGGATAAGTCTCCAGGTCCTGACAGGATATTCCCTAGGACATTGAGGGAAGTTAGTGTAGAAATAGCCGGGGCTATGACAGAAATATTTCAAATGTCATTAGAAACGGGAATAGTCCCCGAGGAATGGCGTACTGCGCATGTTGTTCCATTGTTTAAAAAGGGTTCTAAGAATAAACCTAGCAATTATAGACCTGTTAGTTTGACTTCAGTGGTGGGCAAATTAATGGAAAAGATACTTAGAGATAATATATATAAGCAACTGGATAAACAGGGTCTGATTAGGAACAGTCAACATGGATTTGTGCCATGTTTGACTAATCTTCTTGAATTTTTTGAAGAGGTTACTAGGGAAATTGACGAGGGTAAAGCAGTGGATGTTGTCTATATGGACTTTAGTAAGGCCTTTGACAAGGTTCCTCATGGAAGGTTGGCTTAAGAAGGTTCAACTGTTGGGTATAAATGCAGGAGTAGCAAGATGGATTCAACAGTGGCTGAATGGGAGACGCCAAGATACAATTTATTTTGCATGGTAATGGTGGATGGCTGTTTGTCGGGTTGGAGGCAGGTGACTAGTGGGGTGCCTCAGGGATCTGTTGGGTGCTTTGTTGTTTGTCATGTACATCAATGATCTGGATGAAGGTGTGGTAAATTGGATTAGTAAGTATGCAGATGATACCAAGATAGGGGGTGTTGTGGATAATGAAGAGGATTTCCAAAGTATACAGAGTGATTTAGGCTATTTGGAAGAATGGGCTGAAAGATGGCAGATGGAGTTTAATGCTGATAAATGTGAGGTGCTACACATTTCAAAATAGGGCGTACATGGTAAATGGTAGGGAATTGAAGAATGCAGTTGAACAGAGGGATCTGGGAATAACCGTGCATAGTTCCTTGAAGGTAGAATCTCATATAGATAGGGTGGTAAAGAAAGCTTTTGGTATGCTAGCCTTTATAAATCAGAGCATTGAGTATAGAAGCTGGGATGTAATGTTAAAATTGTACAAGACATTGGTGAGACCAAATCTGGAGTATGGTGTACAATTTTGGTCGCCCAATTATAGGAAGGATGTCAACAAAATAGAAAGAGTGCAGAGGAGATTTACTAGAATGTTGCCTGGGTTTCAACAAATAAGTTACAGAGAAAGGTTGAATAAGTTAGGTCTTTATTCTCTGGAGCGCAGAAGATTAAGGGGGGGGGGGACGAATGGAGGTCTTTAAAATGATGAGAGGGATAGACAGAGATGATGTGGACAAGCTTTTCCCTTTGAGAATAAGGAAGATTCAAACAAGAGGACATGACTTCAGAATTAAGGGACAGAAGTTTAGGGGTAACATGAGGGGAAACTTCTTTACTCAGAGAGTGGTAGCGATGTGGAATGAGCTTCCAGTGGAAGTGGTGGAGGCAGGTTTGTTGGTATCATTTAAAAATAAATTGGATAGGCATATGGATGAGAAGGGTTGGAGGGATATGGTATGAGTGCAGGCAGGTAGGACTAAGGGAAAATAATTGTTCGGCACGGACTTGTAGGGCCGAGATGGCCTGTTTCTGTGCTGTAATTGTTATATGATTATATGGTTACACTAGTCCCACCTGCCTGCATTTGGCCCATATCCCTTTAAACCTTTCCTATCCCATCTACCTTTCCAAATGTCTTTTAAATCTTTTTATAGTCCCAGCCTCAATGGCAACTCGTTCCATACACCCACCACCCTTTGTGTGGGAAAATGTTGCCTCAGGTTCCCATTAAGTCTTTCCCTTCCACCTTAAACGTATGTCCTCTGGCTCTTGATTCCCCAACTTCTGTAAAAGACTCTGTGCATCTACTTTATTTATTCCCCTCATAATCTTATACCTCTATAAGATCACACCTCAGCCTCCTGCGCTCCAAGCAATAGAGCCCTAGCCAGCCCAACTTCCCCCAACAGCTCTGGCCTTCAAGTCCTGGCTACATACCTGTAAAAAATATAAAAGCATTATGCTCCTAATCCCCTAATGCATTCACCGTTGCAAATAAACCGAAGGTGTCGACGGAGTGGATGAGAAAGTGGGATGACATGGAACTAGTGTGAATGGGCGAACAATGGGCTGCACACTCGATGGGCCGAAGGGCCCGTTTCCTTGCTTTATATCTAAACTAAACTAGTGGCATTAATAAACCTAACCCTATGTTAAAGAAAGAATCCGCGTTAAAATAAATTACCTTGACATCCTCGTGAATTTTCAAATGTTGACAACATTCAGACGAAGAGGTGCTGGAAAAAAACAATTAAAAACCAATGATGAAAAGTTTCACTCAACCTTGCCTTTTCTGGGACAAAGTCAACAGGGAGCTTTATCAATTAAAAGATTTGCTTTGTTAGAGACAGCATGGAAAAAAGGCCCTTCGGCCCACTGAGTCCACGCCAACCACTAATTACCCATTCACACTAGTTCCATGTTATCCCACTTTCTCATCCACTCTTTATTTTAGACTTAGTGTGGCAAAAGGCCCGTACTACATAATGTTTGGGACAAAGACCCATCATTTATTTATCTCTGTATTCCACAATTTGAGATTTGTAATAGAAAAAAATCACATGTGGTTAAAGTGCACATTGTCAGATTTTAATAAAGGCCATTTTTATACATTTTAGTTTCACCATGTAGAAATTACAGCAGTGTTTATACATAGTCCCTCCATTTCATGGCACCATAATGTTTGGGACACAGCAATGTCATGTAAATGAAAGTAGTCATGTTTAGTATTTTGTTGTGTATCCTTTGCATGCAAAGACTGCTTGAAGTCTGCGATTCATGGACATCACCAGTTGCTGGGTGTCTTCTCTGGTGATGCTCTGCCAGGCCTGTATTGCAACCATCTTTAGTTTTTGCTTGTTTAGGGGGCTAGTTCCCTTAAGTTTTCTCTTCAGCATATAAAACTCATGCTCAATTGGGTTCAGATCAGGTGATTGACGTGGCCACTCAAGAATTGACCATTTCTTAGCTTTGAAAAACTCCTTTATTGCTTCAGCAGTGTGTTTGGTATCATTGTCTTGCTGTAGAATGAACCACCGGCCAATGAGTTTTGAGGCACTTGTTTGAACTTGAGCAGATAGGATGTTTCTATACAGTTCAGAATTCATTATGCTACTGCCATCAGCAGTTGTATCATCAATGAAGTAAAGTGAGCCAGTACCTTCAGCAGCCATACATGCCCAGGCCATAACACCACCACCACCCTGTTTCAAAGATGAGCGGATCTTTGGACCTTCGACAGTTCCTTCTCTCCTCCATACTTTGCTCTTGCCATTATTCTGATATAAATTAATCTTCATCTCATCTGTCCACAAGACCTTTTTCCAGAACTGTGGTTGCTCTTTTAAGTACTTCTTGGCAAACTCACCAGTGCTCTCTTTCTTCTTAACAATGTTCCAAACAGTTGATTTTTGTAAGCCTAAGGTTTGGCTGATGTATCTAACAGTTTTATTCGTGTTTCTCAGTCTCATAATGGCTTCTTTGACTTTCATTTTCACAACTTTGGTCCTCATGCTGATAAACAGCAATAAAAGTTTCCAAAGGTGATGGAAAGACTGGAAGAAAGACTAGGTGCTGAGAGCTCTCTTATACCTGCATTAAGGAGGCATTTAAACACACCTGAGCAATTACAAACACCTGTGAAGCCATGCGTCCCAAATATTATGGTGCCCTGAAATGGGAGGACTATGTATAAACAAAGCTGTAATGTAAACCAAAATGCATAAAAATGGCCATTAATAAAATCTGACTTTAACCACGTTATTTTTTCTATTACAAATCTCAAAAGGTGGAGTATAGACGCAAATAAATAAATGATGGGTCTGTAGTCCCAAACATTATGGAGGGCACTGTATAACAACATTTAAAACACATTTGAACAGGTACATGGATACAAATGTTTAGAGGAATATGGGCAAATACAGGCAGGTGGGACTGATGTAGATGGGGCAGCTTGGTCGGCACGGGTCAGTTTGGCCGAAGGGCCTGTTTCCATGCTCTTTGCGAGACGGGGACAAAATCCCAGAACCAAGACAATGGGATTCCCAGAACCAAAGAGACGTGCGACTTTGTAGTTTCATTAACCTCCGCAAATTACCCCTATTTATGTTGAGAAGGGATAAGAAAGTGTGATAACATGCAACTCGTGTGAATGGGCAAACAATTCTCCAACAGTGTCCCCATTCAAAACGTCACCCAAAGGGTTCTGTCGAGATGCTGCCTGACCTGCTGAGTTACTCCAGCACTTTGTGACTCCAGCATCTTCAGTTCTTTGGTACTACATGGAGGATGGAATTTGTCGAGCGATAGACCTCAGTTGGTACCAAAAATTATAAGAGGCTCTGCTCAATAATCTTTGGTTGGCACTTATTTTCTCTCCTAATTCTGCAAGAGCGTATCCAACCAGAGGAACCTTATCGGTTTCTCTCGCCACAGATGCTGCCGGGCTTGCTGAGTGTTTCCAACACTTTTGCTGCAATAAGGCGAGTGCACTAAATTGATGACTTATTTCTCTTTGCAACATTTTGCATCCGCTCGCTTGGTGAGGGTTAAGGAGAGAGGCAGCACCATACCTTCCAGCAGAGCCCAGCTCTCGCTCCTGCACAGCCGCCATCGACGTCGCCTCCCAAACTCCAGCAAAGATCTTATAGCGATCTTTGAACTCCAGCGCACTTCCGACCGCCACGTGACCGCCACGTGACCCCCCCCCCCCCCACACCCACCCCAGTTTGTAATCCACAGTACAAAGGTCAGAATCATACGAGTTTAAAAGAATAATGCAAAAATAAACAGGGTGCAAGCTCACTTTCAAACGCTGCATGCATTTTCTTTGGAGAAAAGGATGAGGCCCCAGGACCACATTAAAGGTGTATAAAGGTATTTTATTTTTATATAAGATACCATAGGTTCAAGGTGAAGGGAGGGGGAAAGATTTAATAGAACCTGAGAGGCGACCTTCTGGAGATGTATAAAGGAGAAGACACAAGGACATAGGTTTAAGGTGAGGAGCAACTTTTTCCACATATATATGGAATGAGCAGCCTGAGGAGGTAGGTCCTGTACTACAACAGCATTTAAGAAACACTTGGGAAGGTACATGAATAGGAAAGGTTTAGAGATAGATATGGGCCAAACGCAGGCAGGTGGGACTAGTGTGGATGGGCATCTTGGTTGGCATAGGCAAGTTGGGTCGAAGGGCCTGTTTCTATGCTGTATGACTATGACATTTGGATAGACTTCTTCTTGCATGTGGCGTGCAAAGCTGAAGGACAACTTGTTCTATTTGATCTCACTTGATTGTGCACGCTAGGTTGATTGCATTCGTCGAAACAGGGCAGACCACATGAAGGTTGCAATCTCCCATCCCAATTTGGATAGACAAATGGATAGAAAAGGTTTAGAAGGATAAGGACCAAATGTAGGCTATGAGAGTAGCTCAGCTTTGATCCCGACCTTGGGTACTTTCTGTGATGTTTACATGTTCTCCATGTGACCGCGTGGATTTCTTCCGGGTGCTCTGGTTTGCTCCCACATTCCAACGACGTACAGGTTTATAGGTTAATTGGCCTCTGCAAATTCGCCATAGTGTCAGATGCGAGAGTGGGAATACAATAGAACTAATGATCAATGGTCCTGGAAAGGATGTTTCTCCAGCAATGAGAGTCTAGGGCCACAGGGCACAGCCTCAGAATAAAAGTACATACCTTCAAAATGGACATAATGATGAATTTCTTTAGCCAGAGGGTGGTGAATCGGTGGAATTCATTGCCACAGATGGTCGTGGAGTCTAAGAGATTGGGTATTTTTTAAGGCAGAGATTGGTAGGTTCTTGATTAGGAACGGCGTCAAAGGTTATGGGGAGAAGGCAAGAGAGGGGTTGAGATGAAAAAATAGATCAGCCATGATTAAATGGCGGAGTAGACTCGAAGGGCTGAATGGCCTAATTCTTACCCCATGTCATGGTTGGTGTGGACACGGAGGACCAAAGGGCCTAGTTCCACACTGTATCTGTAATGTAAATAAACTGAAGTACCAAGCAGCAGATCTTTGGGATTTAACACCAGAACAGTGTCATTCATTTATTCAGTCTGACAGAGTAAAGCTCTCTAGTTATGTACAAATGGGACTTCTAGTGCAATCGCTTACTCAGACTATTCACTGTCAGGTTTTTGATTGTCCATGAGCAAATATAGATTTAAATCATAAAAATAAGTCTACAGTATTGTAGATGTAGAATCTTTATTTCAAGCCTTTTGAGTTTCAAGAACACTACAGATAAGGGATAAGCATGTTTACAACAGCTGTTACTGAGAGCGATAGAATGTGAAACATCTTATCACTCGCAGTAATAACTGCGGTAAACAGATTTTCAAGGCTCTACAATGGAACATTTTCAAAAGGCAGGAGATATGATGCAGAGCAAAGTTCAAGGAGTTGAATGGAAAGTTAAATCAGTACCAATAGTGCTGTAACTTCAGGCAGCTGCTGTTCATTCAGTTTGTAAAGTTACAAATACAGTTGTTCACATTATGAGTCCGTATTCCCCTCAAAGTATCTGCAGTGTGAGCTTGAAGGGAAAGCAAAATAAATTCCTTACTAAAAGCAAAACAGACAACACCAGAAACACTCAAGTCAGGTCAAGCAGCATCAGTGGAGAGAGAAACTAAGTTACTTGGAGAAACTAATAAACATGGATGTGGAGAGGATGTTTCCATAGTGGGACCAGAGGCCACAGACTCAGAATAAAAGGATGTACCTTTAGTGAAGAGGGATTTCTTCAGTCAAAGACTGGTGAATGTGTGGAATTTATGGAAGCCAAGTCATTGGGTATTTTATAATGTGCAGACTGACAGATTCTTAATTAGTAAAGGTGTCGGGGGTTATGGGGAGAAGGCTGGAGAATGGGGTTGAGAAAAAAATAGATCAACCATGATTGAGTGGTGGGGTAAATTTAATGGGCTGAATGGCCTAATTCTACGTCTATAACTTATGAACAATGCTACAGGCGCCTGATATCGGGCAGTTTCAATCAAACTCTTTGCTAAAATCTGACCGCTGAAGTTTGGGCAACACAGCGATAGAATTGCTGCCTCACAGCGCGAGACCCAGGTTCGATCCTGATGTCAGGTGCTGTCTGTGTGTGGAGTTTGCACGTTCTCCCTGTGACCGCGTTGGTTTCCTACGGGTGCTCCAGTTTCCTCCTACATCCCAAAGACGCAAGTGTTTGTAGCTTGATTGGACTCTGTAAATTGCTCCTGATGAGTAGTGAAAGGGGGGTAACATGGAATTAGTGTGAACAGGTGATCAATGGTTGGCATGGACCTGGTGGGTTGAAAGACCTGTTTCCATGTTCCATCTCTAAACTAAACTAATAATATTCTGGTAGCAATTGAGGAGTAGCAGTCAGTTAATATTTTCCTGTTTTGTTCTGATATACTTCGCAGGCTGGGAAAAATTCCACAAACACCGTCAAGTCAGCTGGTAATATTGGTAGATTCATCCTAGTACTACTTCTGAGAGGCAAAGTAGACACAAGGAACTGCTGATACTAGAACTTTGAGCACAAAAAAAGCACAAAGCACAAAAGAATAACTAGGAGATGCAGGCAGCATCTCTGGAGAACATGGATGGGTGACATTTCGGGTCAGGAAGGAAGGTCTGAAGAGGGTCCCGACCCAAAACGTCACCCATATTTTTCCCGAGAGATGCTGCCTGACCCGCTGAGTTACTCCAGCACTTTGTGCTTTTTGAGGTCTTGATTAAAATCACATCAGTTTAACACAAAAGAACAAAGTTCAGAAACACAGAAGAAAAAAAATGAATGCACATTTTGCACACTTGCTTTAATAAATGTAGTACAGTACAAGCAACTCTACAACAGTGACGATAACTTTACTTTAGAGTTACAGCATGGAAACTGGCCCTTTGGCCCAGTGAGTCCACGCCAACCAGCGACCATCCCATACACTAGCACTGTCCGACAAACTAGGGATAATTTACAATGTACAGAAGCCATTACAAACCTGCACATCTTTGGAGTGTGGGAGGAAACCGGAGCACTTGGAGAAAACCCACATGATCACAGGGAGAACGTACAGACTCCATACAGACAGCACCTGTAGTCAGAATCGAAACCATGTCTCTGACGCTGTAGGGAACAATGCTACCGCTGCACCACTGTGCCACCCTATTTGATTTATACTTTTCTAGGACACTAGTTTACAGAAGCTACAGTATAAACATTATGCATCCTTTGATACCTTGGAAACACTTGCTGTCGCACAAGCCCAAGACAAGTGGAGATCCTGGTTGCAGTTATGTGTAGGCAGCAAAAGTCAAAATCAACACTGAGGCATGGAGAGACACACACAGATACGAAACTTGCCAGTAGAACCCTATGTGGAGGGATACCTCTTAGCTATCCATCTGAAGGATGATGTGACATGTAAACAACCTGTCCACTTAAGGGACGTGGCAACTATACAACAGCAATATTATGCACAATAAATGTAATAAACTTTCAAAGATCCTTTTACAAAGCAGTATTAATTCCAATAAATGTTCAATACAATATTGCAACTTTGAGCTTACGTTAAACTCTTATAATTCCCCATGGTGAATTGACCGCGTGTTAACAGTTTGGTGGGTATACATGTAGAAACAAGGATATGGATTTACAAAAAATAAAAGACAAAGTGCTGGAGTAACTCAGCAGGTCAGGCAGCATCCTTGGAGAACATGGACGGGTAACAAAGAAGAGTCCCAACTCGAAACCAAACGCATCCATGTTCTCCAGAATGCTGCCTGACTGGAGTTGCTTCAGCATTTTGTGTCTTTCTTTGGAAAGGTGACATTTCGGGTCGGGACATCAAGATGGATCCATGGCCATCTATGCATTGATGGGACGCAGGCAATTAATTACAAATCAATTCTAACATAATTAAAGTAGACCAATGGAATGGCTGAGTTGGCGGGACCTGCCCGAAGGCTTGTCGTTATCGGGAGGGAGCTGGAGACATTGGATGTGAGGAGCAAGGGCCGGTAGGTGGGTGAACCGAGGGAGGGGGGGGTGTATGAACCGGGGTAATGCCTCCAGCGCCTTGGCGCCCACGGGACACAAAGGTGGCCAGGCCGGGACGTTGGTCGCGGGAAATGCCCCCACCACACATCAAGCAGGCGGGCTGACCAGACTTTGGAAATGGTGCTAAAATATGGCGGCGCCTGCATGTCTAAATGCGCAAAAAGAATTTCACTATGCAGTTAGATTTGTGACAAATAAAGTACCACTGAACAATATAACAGTCAATATCAACCAATAATGATGCGTGGTCTCTGTGACGACCCGGAGATCACTGGCGGGCTCCGGGGGTAGAGAGAGGACGCGAGGCCTAGGAGCTGAGGCTGACTCTGGACCTGTGCAGCGGGCTCCCTGGGGCAGGTAGATCATGAGGAGGTGAAGAGGGAGAGTGGCGGGATTGAGGGAGAGGAGGGGGTAGGGAGAGAGGGGGGGAAGGGGGGAGTTGAGGAGGGAGAGTGGGGGAAGACGGGAATAGAGGGAGGAGGGGGGGAGATAGAGAGTGGGGAACAGAGGGAGCGCTTAACGTGTGTGTGCGGGGGGGAGTTAGTGTGTGTTTGGGGTGGTTAGTGTGTGCAACGCCTTATGCCGCCCCCCCCCCCCCCCCCCCCCCCCCGCGTTGGGGGAGACAGACCCAACGGGTCTGCACTTGATCTAGTAACTTATAAAGTTATGAACACCAATTATTACATTATGTTGAAACAAGGAACTGCAGATGCTGGTTTATAAAACAAAATGCTGGAATAACTGAGCGGGTCAGGCAGCATATCTGGAGGACATGGATAGGTGATGTTTCGGGTCGGGTCCCTTCTTCAGACTTCAAATACATTATGCGTTCCAAGTTCAGAGTCCGCTGAGCATTCCTTCTCAGCAGCAGATCTAACCCCACACTTGGTAAGGTTCTGGTTGTTGCCTTTTAGAGCTCAATGAAGATGCATCAACATCCACGATCCTTGCTATTGTGAGTGCACACCGCACTCTCCTTCCACCTCTCTTCCCCCAAATTCCAAGCAAGGACTTCATCTCCTGTGAAGAGTTATCTTGTCATCTTCCAGTTCACTTTAGTAGATGCTTCAGCTGGTCCTGAAGGTTTGTAGAAAGTTCAACGCTATTGAAACATTTGAGAGAAGAAAAACCCATTTATATTTAACCTGGTAATATGCTTTCACATCAATGGTCATTTAAATGCTGCTATCAGGCAAATGAACCATTCCACCAACAACTGGAAAGCAGTCCTGAGCGACGATCTACCTCATTGGAGACCCTCAGACTATCTTTGATTGAACTGTACTTGACTTTATCTTGAACTAAACCTTATTCACATTATCAAGATGTAACTGCATATTGTGGATGGCTCGATTGTAATCAAATATTCTTTCCACTGACTAGTTAACACGCAACAAAGGCTTTTCACTGCACCTCGGTACATGTGACAATAAATTAAACTCAAATAACAGAATCGTTCTTTCCGCTCTGATTTAATTTTGCATCATTCATGTTACAGATAATGAAGTAAATATATATTAAGTGCCTGTTTCATGTATGAACAAAAATCTTTTAAAATTTGTAGGCCGAACTACAAACTGCCTTGGTTGCACTAGGGACTTTGTGCTGTTTTTCACACACTATTGGGTTCATTTAGAAATTGAACTTTTCTTTGTTTATGATATTATCTATTGAGTATGGTGTTTACAAACTTGTTGTGCCTCATCATTTAACTCAACTCAATTAAGTGTCCCCTCAGCCTCCTCTGTTCCATACAATGCAACCCCACACTATCTAATATCTCCTCACAGCTAAAAATTTCCATCCTGGTAACATGCTCAAAAACCGCCCCTGCGGTAAAGTTACCCATACCAAGGAATGCAAACTCTTTATACAGCACATGCAACATGGGTAAAACCTCTCCAGAACAGCTTAATCCATCGCAGATGGCATGGGGAAATAAAAAGGAACTGCAGATGCTGGTTTATAATAAATATAGACTAAGTGCTGGAGTAACTCAGCGGGTCAGGCAGCATCTCTGGAGAAAATGGATTGGTGACGTTTCGGGTCTGGACCCTTCTTCAGACTGATTAGAATAGGGAGCAAAGCGTAATAAATTGAAGAAGAAAGAGGCAAGTGAAATGAAGGTGGAAAACAGATGACCTCAGGCGAGGAGGTTCCCTGAAAAGCAGATTGTTGGATAGACTGGTGTGAGTCTAAGAAGGATGCATGCTGCAAAATGTGAAGCTACTTAACTGACTTTCAGAGGGGAGGGGGAAGAAACTTGTGCAAGGTCAGCCCGGGTTCAGGGGAAGGGTGGGGGTAAAAATAGGGGATGGGAGACGGGGAGGTGTTCGTAGAAGTGACTTAATATTGGAGAATTCTGTTCATGCCATTGAGTTGTAAGCTACCTAAGCAAAATATGAGGTGCTGTTCCTCCAGTTAGCGTGTGGCCTCACTCTGGCAATGAAGAAGGCCCAGGACAGAAAGGTCAATATGGGAAGGGGAGTTAAAGTGGTTAGCAACCGGGAGATCCAGCGGACTGAGTGACATATTTCTGTGAAACGGTCGCTGAGTCTTTGGTTGGTCTCACTGATGTACAGGAGGCCACATCAGGAACATCAGATGCAGTAGATGAAGTTAGGGGAGGTGCATATGAACCTCTGTCTCACTTGGTAGAACTTGTGGCGTCCCTGGATGGAGGTGGGAAGGAGGTATAAGATCAGCTGTGGTTTGGGTGGGAAGGGATGAGCGAAGATTCCAGCATCTGCAGTTCCTTGTGAATTCTCTATGTGGTAGCCAGATCTAACGTTGTTTGATCACTGTCCTGTGGGACATCTAGGAATGTTTTACAATGCAATTTGCTGACATTTGGAGTGTTTAGTTTATTGATATAGCATGGAAACAGGCCTACTGAGTCCACGCCGTCCATTGATTCCCAGTTCGCAGTAGTTCTATGTTATCTCACTTTCGCATCTGCTCCCTACACACTAGAGGCAATTTATAGAGGGCCTATTAACCTACAAACCCGCACGCCTTTGGGACGTGGGAGGAAATCGGAGCACCTGGAGGAAACCCGCGCGATCACAGGGAGAAGGGTGTAAACTCCACGCAGACAGCACTCTGGCGGTGTGAGGCAGCATTTCTACCAGCTGCACAACTGTGCCGCCCGCTTGAATTGAAACCACTCACAAAGTGTGAACAGCTGGAGATCGTGAGAAAACGTTATGACAGGTTGGGAACATCCTGTGAGAGAGCGGATCACAAACACGGAGCCGCGGAACATGTTGTTACGATGGTGATAAGGCACCCGTGGAACGACCTTTCCTCCTCATGCACAGTGGGGGAACATCAATGCTTTGGCTACCAGATGTTACCTCCCTCTCTGGGTGGCCGTCTCTTTCCTTATCTACTCTGGCAAGAAGCTGCTGGGTTGTGTTGAAAAAAAGTGAAAATATCTTGAACCATAAATCTGGAATAGAAGGTCAACCTGCAAACTGTGCTGACCTGCCCCCAACTTTACAACATTCCCGCTAAGGTCTGTAAGACATGGGAGTATAATATTTGTCTATCCATAATGTGTTTATCACAGCGTTAGGAAACTGAACATAAATTTGGTGGAAGAAGCGTTTTGTGCACTATTGAATTTGCTGGAATTGCAGACGGCGGGGAAGGCTGTCAAAGTACACAGCTGGATATAGATCACCTATAGAATTGGATGGAGAAATAGCAAATGTGTGAAGAACCAGCATATTGGCTGGTTGTATCACAGCCCGCTTTGGCAACCCAAATACCCAGGAATGAATCAGATGTAAAAAGAGGGACATTGGTTCATGGGAACTACTCCAGTACATCGAGCGTGCGGGCCTACCGCACATTGAATAATGGCGGCACCTGCATGTGTAATATATGCAAAAAAATAATTTCACTGTGCAGTTGCATATGTGACAAATAAAGCACTATTGAATTATTGAACTGTAAAAAATGGTGAACGCTGCCCAGTCCGTGTGAATAACTCTACCACTGCGCCACTGTGCAGAAGGTCAGCAAACAGTGATCAGCGAGCGAGTCTTAACTCCTCATATCAATAATTTGGTTGAGGGAACAGAAAGTCATGTTTCCAAATCTGCTTCTGATACGAAACTAGGTGGGACGTGAATACAGGAGGATGATTTAAAGAGGGTTCATGGGGAGATGGACGAGCTGAGGGGGTGGGAAAATGGCAGATAGAATAACATGTGGTTAAATATGAGGGAATCCACTTTGGCATGCTCAAGAGAAAAGCAGAGTATTTGAGAGAAGAATGATTCACGCCCAGTGAAAAAAAGATGAGCAATAAGCACACAGTGGAATATTTTAATTAGAGTAGAGTTCATACAATGCAGTGCTGGAAATACTTACTTTTTCTGTATAGCCTCCTGCCTGTAGAAGACAACACAAACTTAGAAATTCAGAAACTTAGTAAATGTATTAACTTATAAACAAAATGTAGTATATTTTATTCTTGACACAAAATGTATTTTAAATAAAAATAATTTTATTATATTTTCAATTCTTTAATTCCTCATATTGGAAGGAGCCATTTTATACTGGTCTTGACCTTCTGAACAAAGGAACTAGCAGTAATATTTGTCAGTTACAACACAGATTAGTTTAGATACATAGCGGCACGGTGCCGCAGCGGTAGAGTTGCTGCCTTACAGCGCTTGCAGCGCAGGAGACCCGGGTTCGATCCCGACTATGGGCGCTATCTGTACGGAGTTTGTACATTTTCCCCATGGTAGGTTTTCTCAGAGATCTTTGGTTTCCTCCCACACTCAAAGACGTACAGGTATGTAGGGTAATTGGCTTGGTGCATGCGTAAATTGTCCCTTGTAGTAGGATAGCGTTAATGTGCAGGGATCGCTGGTCGGTGCGGACTCGGTGGGTCGAAGGGCCTGTTTCCGCACTGTATCTCTAAACTTAACTAAAACTAAGCATGGAAACAAGCCCTTCAACCCACCATGTGCATGCCGGCCATCAATCACCCGTACTCAATAATTCCATGTTATCACATTTTCTCATCCATTTCCTACACACGAGGGGCAATTTACAGAAGCCAATTCACCCACAATCTGCACGTCTTGGGAGGAAACCCATCTGTGCATTTTTCACGAAGCTCACACTGGACATAGCATTGGCGTGTGAAATTGTATTGGGATGGAATGGATGGAGGGAAGGAGAATGAACAGGAATGACAAGTTATAAAAGGAATTATACTTACTGGTACTGAAGGTGTGTTGTTATAATTGACATCTTACGTAGACTCTGCCCAAAACACAAAGAAAATAATGAAGAGAGCATTAATGAGTATAGCACAGTATAGTCGCTTATAGGTTTAATTTACGTGTTTTTGAATCCCACAATGCTTTTCATGCAAGTAAAACACGGGGTTTTGAAAACATGAAAATATCAGCAAGAATAAGTGATTAGAGTGGCACAGCGGCAGTGTTGCTGCCTCACAGCGTCCGAGACCTGGGTTCGGGCCTGATGACGGGTGCGGTCTGCGCAGAATATGATACAGCTAGTGTACGGGGTGACCTCTGGTAGGCGTGGACTCGGTGGACCGAAATACCTGTTTCCACGCTGTATCTCTAAGCTAAAGACTGATGGATACCAGGCAGTATGGAGGTCAACTGTTGTCATCCATCATGTTATTAAATGAATAGTTTGAAATTCCCTAAAGGAGCAGTTACCACATATCTACATTCAATTAATTAATGTTACTAGATCTCAGTAACAACAAAATTAAATTCTTATGCCATTTACATCAATCTGATACCAATGTTTAATTCAGATGAGAATACAAAGGGCCTATGAATCACTTGTAAGTGTAAGGTAGGAAACGTGACGTGACAGGATGCGAGGAATTTCTTTAGTCAGAGGGTGGTGAATCTGTGGAATTCTTTGCCACTCACGGCGATGGAGGCCAAGTCATCAAGTATTTTTAAAGTGGAGATTGATATGTTCCTGATTAGAAAGAGTATCAAAGATTATGGAGAGAAGGCAGTAAAATGGGTTTGAATGGGTAACAAATAGATCATCTGTGGTTGAACGGTGAAACAGACTTGATGGGCCAAATGGCCTAATTCTGCTCCTAGAACGTATGAACTTGTGAATGACACAAATATTCAGCCAGCATTTGGACAGAGAGAGGGAGAGATCAGGTGAAGTATAAGAACATAAAGTGCTGGAGTAACTCAGCGGGTCAGGCACCACCTCTGGAGAACATGGATGGGTGACGTTTCGGGTGAGGACCATTCTTCAGACCCGAAACATCACCTGAGATACTGCCTGGCAAACTTTGTGCACTATGCAAGATTCCAGCATCTGTAGATCCTTGAATCTGTAAGATAAGTACTTACGTCCTCTGAGTGGAGTATGGAGTCTTCTTGCAGCACCATGTTTCTGGCTGCCTGGCCAAGGAGCTGGAAAAATGGAAAATCAGCTCACAATTTACTTGCTTACACACTGTAATGTGATGTCAAGAAGCACAAGTAGTCAGGATCATTTATTTCCTAGACACAAAGAACTGCCGATGCTGAAATCTTGAGCAAAACACACAGTGCTGGAGTAAATAAACAGGTCAGTCAGCATCTGTGGAGTGAATGGAATGCCATCTTCAGAATTCCATTTCCCTCTACAGATGTTGCCTGGCACACTGAGTATCTCTAGCACTTTGTGTTTTGCTCAAGATCCCAGTATCAGCAGTTCCTGGTGTCTATTAATAATTTTAAACTCAGCCTCTTTATTTCCCCCTCTCCTCCTTCTTCTCCTCTCCCCCATCCATCCCCTCACACATATCCTCCTTCCTTTCCCCATGCCTTTCCCGTACCCAGCACGTCCCCTCCCCTGCCCCCTCCCCCCCCAACCCCCTCCCCCCCCCCCTCTTGACCTACTCTCGGCCTCAATACACCTCCCCTCCCTCCATTCTCTCCCCCACTCCACTGTCCGTTCCCCTTCCTCACCTCCCTCCCATCTTCCCCTTCCCTCCCCCCTTAACTCAGAGCTGAGGGATCTGCTTGACGAGCGCAATTCAGAACATCCTTGAGAGAGAAAGTGAACAGCCGGCAGTAGTTGTGCACGTACGCACAAACGACATCAGGAAGAAGAGGAAGGAGGTTCTTCAACTTGAGTTCGGAGAGTAAGGAAGAAGACTGAAAAGCAGGACTTCTAGGGTGGTTATCTCTGGATTGCTTCCAGTACCTCGTGCTAGTGAGGACAGGAACAGGGAGATTGGGGATCTGAATGTGGCTGAGGGGCTGGTGCAGGGAACAGGATTTAGATTCATAGACCACTGGGATCTCTTCTGAGGTAGGGGTGACCTGTACAAAAGGGACGGGTTACACCTTAACTGGAGGGGGACCGACATTCTGGCAGTCAAATTTGCTAGGGCTACACGTGTGGGTTTAAACTAAATAGTGAGGGGGAGGGATTGACAAATTGGGATTATAAAGATGGGAGTTGAAGGGGAAGTGAGTACAGGAAAAATTACAAAAGATTCTCTAATTAATGGGAAGGAAAGTTCAAGAAGGGATAAAAGAGTAAGGTCAGGGCCAATTGCGAGCGATGCGAGGGAAGACGTGAATACGGAGGTCGAAGTGTTGTATATGAATGCGCAAAGTATAAGAAATAAAGTGGACGAGCTTGAGGTTCAGTTAGAAATTGGCAAGTATGATGTTGTGAGAATTACAGAGACATGTGAGACAAGGGTAGATCGGAGGTGTCAGTGTTACAGTTGAATAAAGGGGACTGTGGGGCCATGAGGGTGGAGCTGGCCAAAGTTGACTGGAAAGCTAACCTAGCAGGGATGACAGTAGAACAACGATGGCAGGAATTTCTAGGAATAATACAGAAGGTGCAGGATCAGTCCTAGGAGGCAGAAAGATTCCAAGGGGAGTAAGGGGAGACCGTGGCTAACAAGGGACGTCAGGGACAGTATAAAAATAAAGGAGAAGTACAACGTAGCAAACATGAGCGGGAAGCAAGAGGTTTGGGTAATGTTTAAAGGGCAACATAAGGTAACGAAAAAGACAATACGGGAAGAAAAGATGAGGTACGAAGGTAAGTTAGCAAAGAATATAAAGGAGGATAGTAAAAGCTTCTTTAGGTATGTGAAGAGGAAAAAATTAGTTAAGACCAAAGTTGGACCCTTGAAGACCGAAAAAGGTGAATTTATAAATCAGAGCATTGAGTATAGAAGTTGGGATGTAATGTTAAAATTGTACAAGGCATTGGTGAGGCCAATTCTGGAGTATGGTGTGCAATTTTGGTCGCCTAATTATAGGAAGGATGTTAACAAAATAGAGAGAGTACAGAGGAGATTTACTAGAATGTTGCCTGGGTTTCAGCAACTAAGTTACAGAGAAAGGTTGAACAAGTTAGGGCTTTATTCTTTGGAGCGCAGTAGGTTAAGGGGGGACTTGATAGAGGTCTTTAAAATGATGAGAGGGATAGACAGAGTTGACGTGGATAAGCTTTTCCCACTGAGAGTAGGGAAGATTCAAACAAGGGGGACATGACTTGAGAATTAAGGGACAGAAGTTTAGGGGTAACATGAGGGGGAACTTCTTTACTCAGAGAGTGGTCGCTGTGTGGAATGAGCTTCCAGTGAAGGTGGTGGAGGCAGGTTCGTTTTTATCATTTACAAATAAATTGGATAGTTATATGGACGGGAAAGGAATGGAGGGTTATGGTGTGAGCGCAGGTATATGGGACTAGGGGAGAATACGTGTTCGGCACGGACTAGAAGGGTTGAGATGGCCTGTTTCCGTGCTGTAATTGTTATATGGTTATATGGTTATGGTTATTATGGGGAACAAGGAAATGGCAGATGAATTGAACAGGTACTTTGGATGCGTCTTCACTAACGAGTACCCAAGCAATCTTCCTGATATAGTAGAGGCCAGAGGATCTGGGGTGACCGAGGAACTGAAGGAAATCCACATTAGGCAGGAAATGGTGTTGGGTAGACTGATGGGACTGAAGGCTGATAAATCCACAGGGCCTGATGGTCTGCATCCCAGGGTACTTAAGGAAGTGGTTCTAGAAATCGTGGATGCATTGGTGATAATTTTCCAATGTTCTATAGACTCAGGGTCAGTTCCTGTGGATTGGAGGGTAGCTAATGTTATCCCACTTTTTAAGAAAGGCGGAGAGAGAAAACAGGGAATTATAGACCAGTTAAACTGACATCGGTGGTGGGAAAGATGCTGGAGTCGATTATAAAAGATGAAATACCCGCACATTTGGATAGCAGTAACAGGATCGGTCCGAGTCAGCATGGATTTACAAAGGGGATATCATGCTTGACTAATCTTCTGGAATTTTTTGAGGATGTAACTAGGAAAATGGACAAGGGAGAGCCAGTGGATGTAGTGTACCTGGACTTTCAGAAATCATTTGATAAGGTTCCACATAGGAGATTAGTGGGCAAAATTAGGGTACATGGTATTAGGGGTAGAGTGCTGACATGGATAAAAAATTGGGTGGCAGACAGGAAACAAAGATTAGGGATTAACGGGTCCCTTTCAGAATGGCAGGCAGTGACTAGTGGGGTACCGCAAGGCTCAGTGCTGGACCGCAGCTATTTACAATATACATCAATGATTTGGATGAAGGGATTCAAAGTAACATTAGCAAATTTGCAGATGACACAAAGTTGTGTGGTTGTGTGAACTGTGAGGATGCAATGAGAATGCAGGGTGACTGGACAGGTTGGGGGAGTGGGCAGATGCTTTCTTTCGCTTTCCATTCGCTTTCTTTACTGCCTGCTGCACCTGCATGCCTACCTTCAATGACTGGTGTACCATGACACCCAGGTCTCGCTGCATCTCCCCCTTTCCCAATCGGCCACCATTTAGATAATAGTCTGCTTTCCCGTTTTTGCCACCAAAATGGATAACATGGAAAAGAGGAAGTACAATGGGATCTGGGGATCCTTGTTCATCAGTCTATGAAAGTAAGCATGCAGATACAGCAGGCAGTGAAGAAAGCGAATGGCATGTTGGCCTTTATAACAAGAGAAATCAAATATAGGAGCAAAGAGGTCCTTCTGCAGTTGTACAGAGCCCTAGTGAGACCACACCTGGAGTATAGTGTGCAGTTTTGGTCCCCTAATTTGAGGAAGGACATTCTTGCTATTGAGAGAGTGCAGCATTGGTTTACAAGGTTAATTCCTGGGATGGCGGGACTGTCATATGCGGAGAGAATGAAGCAGCTGGGCTTGTACACTCTGGAGTTTAGAAGGATGAGAGGGTATCTCATTGAAACATATAAGATTGTTAAGGGCTTGGACACGCTAGAGGCAGGAAACATGTTCCCGATGTTGGGGGAGTCCAGAACCAGGAGCCACAGTTTTAAGAATAAGGGGAAAGCCATTTAGAACGGAGATGAGGAAACACTTTTTCTCACAGAGAGTTGTGAGTCTGTGGAATTCTCTGCCTCAGAGGGTGGTGGAGGCCAGTTGTCTGAATACTTTCAAGAGAGAGCTAGATAAAGATTAAAGATAGCGGAGTTAGGGGATATGAGGAGAAGGCAGGAACAGAGTACTGATTGGGGATGATCAGCCATGATCACATTGAATGGCGGTGCTGGCTCGAAGGGCCGAATGGCCTACTCCTGTCTATTGTCTATAATTCCTTCCTCTCTCCCACTCCACTCCTCCCCCATTCTCCCTTCTCCACCTCTTTCCTATCTTCCTCTCCTCTCTTCCCCAATCTATCCTCTCTCTTTCTTTCTTTCTTTCTTTCTTCCTCCCTCTCTCTCTCTCATTCACCCTTTCCTTTCCTTCTCTCTATTTCTCCCTCCCCTCCACCACTCTTCCATACTCCCTATCTCCCCCTCCGTTTCTCTCCGCCCTCCACCACCACCTCTCTCCCTCATTCTCCCGCCCCGCGGTACCTCGGAGCTGCGGGATCCCTTCAGGATCTGCTTGGTGAGGGCGATCACGTCGGTGGTGCAGGCGGACACTTTATCGGAGAGAAGGCCCTTCACCGACTGCCCGAAGCGGCCCTGCGGCTCGGCGGCCGCCATGTTGGTGGCGAGGGGATGTGATGTGATGGGCGGCCCGGAGCCCCGCCCCGGTACATGGAGGAGGTAGGGAGGGAGCTACAGATGCTGGTTTACACCAAAGATGCTCCTCTATAATCTTTGGTTTACACCGGGGACACGCACCAAGTGCTGGAGGAAGTCAGCGGCTCAGGCAACAGCGTCGCTGGGGAGAAGGAATGGTTGTCGTTTCAGAGTCCAGACCCTTCTTCAGACAAAGTGTTGTGAGTCACTCAGCAGGGCAGGCAGCGTCCCAAAAGTGTCCCGACCCAAAACATCATCTGTCCATGTTCTCCACAGATGCTGCCTGACCCGCTGAGTTGCCTCAGCACTTTGTGTCTTCTTTCACAAAGTCAGCATCTGCAGTTCCTTGTGTCTATACCACACATCACCCCAGACTCTGGAACAGCTTCTTGATTTACCTCTTAGGGCTAAAGGAATTAAGGGATATGATGGGGGGAAAAGCAGATCAGGTTACTGATTTTGGATGATCATATGAATGGCGGTGCTGGCTCGAAGGGCCGAATGGCCTACTCACGCACCTATTTTTCTTGCCCTCTGTTTTCAAGCTTATGTGACAATAGACCATAGGTGCAGGAGTAGGCCATTCGGCCCTTCGAGCCAGCACCGCCATTCAATGGGATCATGGCTGATCACCCCCAATCAGTACCCTGTTCCTGCCTTCTTCCCACATCCCCTGAGTCCGTTATTTTTAAGAGCCCTATCTAGCTCTCTCTTGAAAGCATCCAGAGAACCTGCCTCCACCGCCATCGGAGGCAGAGAATTCCACACTCACCACTCTCTGTGAGAAAAAGTGTTTCCTCGTCTCCGTTCTAAATGGCTTACTCCTTATTCTTAAACTGTGGCCCCTGGTTCTGGACTCCCCCAACATCGGGAACATGTTTCCTGCCTCTAGCGTGTCCAAGCCCTTAACAATTTTATATGTTTCAATGAGATACCCTCTCATCCTTCTAAACTCCAGAGTGTATAAGCCCAGCTGCTCCATTCTCTCAGCATATGACAGTCCCGCCATCCTGGGAATATCATCTTTTATAATTGACTCCAGCATCTTCCCCACCACAGATCACCTTGCTCAGAAGGTGAGAAATTGCAGAGTTGTGGACGCAGCCCAGCCATGAAAGGTAATCGGTGAACATAGTAATAGGTAGAAACAATGAACTGCAGATGCTGGTTTATACCAAATCATGTATAAAATCATGAGAGGAATAGATCAGGTAGATGCACAGTTTTCTTGCCTAGAGTAGGGGAATCGAGCAGCAGAGGACATAGGTTCAAGGTGAAGGGGAAAAGATTTAATAGGAATCTGAGGGGTAACGTTTTCACACAAAGTGTGGTGGGTGTATGGAACAAGCTGCCAGAGGAAGTAATTGAAGCAGGGACTACCCTAACATTTAAGAAACAGTTAGACAGGTACATGGACAGGACAGATTTGGAGGGATATGGACCAAGCACAGGCAAGTGGGACGAGTGTAGCTGGGACATGTTGAACGGTGAGGGCAAGTTGGGCGGAAGGGCCTGTTTTCACACTGTATCACACTATGACCCTATGGCAAAGATAGATATAAGCGCTGGAGTAACTCAGTGGGTCAGGCAACATCTACGGAGAACATGGATAGGTGACGTTTTGGGATGGGACTGTTTGAAGAAAAGTTCCAACCAGAAATGTCACATATCCATTTTCTCCAGAATGCTGCCTGATCTGCTGAGTTACTCTAGCATTTTGTGTCTATCTTTGGTACTATAAACCAACATCTGCAGTTCCTTTTTATTACATTTTGTCCCGCCTCTGCTCTCTTCCAGTTTTTTTCCCCCTCCTACTATCAGTCTTCTGAAGGACCCCAACCCAAAACATCACCTTTCCATGTTCTCCAGAGTTGGTGCCTGACCCGCTGCACGGTGGAGCAGCGGTAAAGTTGCTGCCTTACAGCGAAAACTGCGCTGGAGGCCCAGCTACGAGTGCTGTATGTACGGAGTTTGCACGTTCTCATCGTAACCTACGTGGGTTTTCTCCGAGATCCTCGGTTTCCTCCCACTTTCCAAAGACGTACAGGTTTGTAGGTTAATTGGCTTGGTAAATGTAAAAATTGCCCCTAGTGGGTGTAGGATAGTGTTAATATGCGGAGATTGCTGGTCTGTGTGGACCCAGTGGGCCGAAGGGCCTGTTTCCGTGCTATATCTCTAAACTAAATTAAAAGATGCTGCCTGCCCCACTGTCTTTCCACTTTGTGTCTTTTTTTGTAAACCAAGTTGTAGTTCCTTGTTTCAGCATTTCGGTAAAATTTTGTTGCACCCTCTCCAAAGCCTCCTTAAAATGGTGCGGGCAGAACTGCACACAATACTCCAAATGCGGCCTAACCAAAGTCCTATAAAGCAGCAACATGAGTTCCTGACTCTTATACTCAATGCCCCGAACAATGAAGACAAGCAGACCATAAGCCTTAAAAAAACAGTGTGAGTTTTTCTTCGGGGCCTCCAGTTAATTGGCCTCCGTAAATTTTCCCTGGTGCGTTGGATAGAACTAGTATACAGGTGAACGTTGGACTCGGTGGGTCAAAGGATCTCCTTCCTCGCTTTATCTCTGAAGTAAACTCAAAACACAACACATGATCAAACCCAGGATAATGGAATCTTGGCGTTCGGGTACAACTAACTGTTGTCATACAGTATATAAGCACAATCCCTTGGTTAGTACACAATGTGCAGAACAGCCCACTGAGTCTATATGCAAGAGGCCCCATTTTGGCACAATTTTTCAGATATGGTATATAAAGGCCCATTGCAGCCGTCACCTCCATTCCGGTCGTCCCCAAACCATCGTCCTTCTTCAGCCCTTGTTCCCTGTCGAGGAGGGGGCGGTGGAGTGCCTCCCACAGGCGACCTTGAGGGCGCAGAAGGTAAGACCCCCCACTTCTTATGGGGGCCTTTGTCCGGCATCCGCCGCCATCTCCCTCCATCCTCCTCTCCATGGATTCCCTCACCGGGTGGGATCTGGTTCTGCGGCGAGCGAGCCAGTCCTGCCGTTGGGATACAGCCGCAACTCGCTGGGATTCATTTTGCCATGCGTGGCTTGCCGGACTCAAGGACACAGTGCTGGAGTAACTCAGCAGGTCAGGCAGCATCCCTGGAGTAACATGGCTAGGAGACGTTTTGGGTCAGGACCATATATATCGGCAAGACCAGGTGCAGAGAGGACGGTCGTTTTGTTAAACACCTTCGCTCAGTTTACCATGGCTTATGTGATCTCCCGGTTGCCAAACATTTTAAATGTCAAAAGACAGGCAGCTCGATTTGTTACTAACACCTATGAGAGAGAAGCGAGTGTCACCAAACTTCTGAATTCTCTGGGGTGGAACCCTCTCCAAGACAGACGTGAAACTCACCGTTTGACCTGTTTTTACAAAATGCTAAATGGTCAGCTCGACATAGATTACAAGACCTACACCAAACCCAAACCAATTAGGAGCAGACGAGGGCATTCAATCCAATTTGTGATCCCAGCTACAAAGACAGATGTGTACAGCAATTCATTCTTCCCCCACACAATTAAAGCATGGAATAATCTCCACCCAACTATAGTTACCTAACCAGATGCAAATAAATTTAAAGTAGCTCTTTCTTCCCAATAACCCTTTCTGGCTTAAGCCCTCCCTTCACCAACTCCAGTTTAAATTCTATTTGGAATATTTTGGAGGACCAAGAAACCAAGAACCAATCAACCAAGAACTCCCCATCCCATTCCCATACTGACCTGTCCTGGGCCTCCCCCATTGACAGAGTGAGGCCAAACACATATTGGAGAAACTGTACCTCATATTTTGCTTGGCCAGGTTACAACCCAGTACATGAATGTTGATTTCTCCAATTTCATGTAACCCTTGCATTGCCTCTCTCTTCATCCCACCCCCACCCTAGTCGTTGTATTAATTTAACTGTCAACCTGCTGAGTTTCACTATTTGTATCACTCGTTATCACCTTCTCCACAGCCAACAATGGACCATTGTGGGCTCCACATTTCCTTGATCATCATTGCTGGCTTTGATTTGTCCTCTTGCATATGTTTTATGTACCTTTGCATTCACATGTTCTATGTACCTTTTCATTATCTCTCGTTTCCCTCTCCTCAGACTCTCAGTCTGAGGAAGGATCTCGATCCGAAACGTCGCCTATTCCTTTTCTCCAGGGATGCTGCCTGACCCGCTGAGTTAGTCCGGCTTTTTGTGCCCTTCAGCAAATTGTTTCAAAAAATGTTGGCGGTACACTGTTGGAATTATAGTGCCCTCTGCAGTTGAAGTCTGTACTGAAATCTTGCTGGGTAACAAAAACAGTGAGATATGAATTAAGGCAACAAGGGGAGGGATATCTCCTGTGTGGTTATTGAGCCTGCCAAGGCATTGACTTGTAAATGTATAAAAGGGTCCACATCCTTTGATCCACTGCAGTCTGAGCAGGTTCCAGTTAGTGCTTTGGGAGCTCAGTGAAAATGGATCTGATCGTGACGGCACTGATCCTTACTGTGGGCTTCGTCATCTTCTTCACCAGCCTCGTTCAGAGAAAGCTGAAGGGAGAGAAATATCCAAAATGTCTGCCTTCCTTCCCGTTGATCGGAAGTCTGCTGAGTCTAAGGAGCAATCTCGCCCCTCATCTCCACTTCCAAAACCTCCAGAAGACACATGGCAACCTCTTCTCCCTCATGATGGGCCCACGATATGTGGTGGTGATCAATAATTACCAATATGCCAAGGAGGTCCTGATAAAAAAGGGCAAAATCTTTGCGGGGAGACCCAGTTTGGTAAGTTTTCATCGAGTGACGAAATTATTGTGTTTAAAAATTATATCATTGAAATAATGCAGTCAACAATGATCAGACGACTTGCAATTGTAGGTTTAAGGTTTATTATTGTCATGTGTACCGAGGTACAGTAAAAAGCTTTGTTTTGTGTGCCAGCCAAACAGATCAGGTAATACTATGCATAAATACATTCAAGTCAAACTCAAGTAGGTTCAGTTTTATTATTGTCATGTGGACTGTAAAAAGCTTTGTTTTGCATGCTAACCGAACAGATCAGAATACAAAACAGAATACATAAATACAATCAATTTAAACTCAGTAAGTTTAGATTTAGAAAGGTGGAACTGTAGTTGTTGGTTTACACAGATGGACACAAGGTGCTGGAATAACTCAGCAGGTCAGGCAGCAACTCAAGAAGTTTGAAAAAGGGACCCGACCAGAAACATCACCAATGCATGTTCTCCAGGGACGCTGCCGGACCCACTGAGTTGTGTCCTTTTAAGTTTAGGTTTATTATTGTCACGTGTACCAAGTTATAGTGATAAACTTGGTATTGCATGCTATCTGATCACATCAGAGAATACTAGGTATAAATACACTCAAAACCAAACTCGTGCAGTAGAGAGAACAAAGGGGAAGATACAGAGTGCAGGATAAGGTTCACAGCAAAGATCCTCCGCTATAGGATCTTTGGTTCACAGCATTGTAGCACACCAGTTTCAGAGACCAATGTCTGCAATGGGCTCGAGATGAATCGGGCATATGGAAGGACCGTTCCGATTAATGACTCACATCATCTACGTTTCTCTTTAAAGTGATTTTGCATTTGTTGTTTAATCTAAAAGATTTGATATTTTACATGATGACAGTTTTGTTTTGTCCTGTTTTTCAACCTCTAATCCATTTTCATAAGCAGTGTTCCAAGTTTCTTCCACAATGACCGTATAGAAATACTTACTCTTCTGAACAATTGATGCCAATTTTTAAACTTTCTCCCTTATCCCAGCCTCCCTACCAGTCAATGCACAAGAGAATGATTGAATGATACTTTGTCTCGTATACCTACGTAATGTGAAATGCTTTGTTTTGCAGAGTACCCAGACAGTTTACAAATGTCGCTACGTGTCTGCTGCCAACAGAGTTACAAAAGCACTGAACACTCCTATCTACTGCCTGCCGCTGCGTGTGGCAGCCCCCTCCCCTTGCATCCCCCATCGCTCTTGGCAGCTTCCCCAACCAGTGGAGGCACAAGAGGCGGCAGAAGCTGGAATCTTGAGCAAAAAACAAAGCGCTGGAGGAACCCAGCGGGTCAGGCAGCATCTTTGGAGGGAAATGGACAGATGATGTTTTAGGTTAGGACCTTTCTTCAGACTGATGAAGGGTCCTGACTCGAAACGTGGTGTGTCCATTTCTCTCCACAGATGTTGCCTGACCCGTTGAGTTCCTCCAGTGAGGTTTTGTTTTTTTGCTCCTTACCAATAGAGATCATTTCTCTCTAGCCACTAGAGGGCAGCACAGTGGCACAGCGGTCGAGTTGCTGCCTTATTAAAGTGCCAAAGACTCTGGTTAGATCCTGACTCCGGATGCTGTCTGTATCAAAGATCAAAGACCTATGATCTTTGGTCTGTATGGAGTGTGTACGTTCTCCCCGTGACTTCGGGGGTTTTCTCTGGATGCTCCGGTTTTCTCCCACACCCCAAAGACATAAAGGATTGTAGGCTAAGTGTTCAAGAAGGAACTGCAGATGCTGGAAAATCGAAGGTACACAAAAATGCTGGAGAAACTCAGCGGGTGCAGCAGCATCTATGGAGCGAAGGAAATAGGCAACATTTCGGGCCGAAACCCTTCTTCAGACTCAGTCCCAGGATTGTAGGCTAATTGGCTTGGTAAAATTGTAAATTGTCCCTAGCATGTGTAGGTTTGTGCTAGTGTACAGGGTGATTGCTGGTCGGCATGGACCCAGTGGCCAAAGGACCTATTCCCGCACTGTTTCTATAAACTATACACTAAACATTAGTCGCTTTATTTGCACTAAACGTTATTCCATTTTATCCTGTAACTGTACACGGTGGACGGCTTGATTGTAATCATGTATAGGCTTTCCGCTGACTGGAGAGCATGCAACTAAATGCTTTTCACTGTACCTCGGAGCACATGACAATAAACTAAACTCTCTCAATTCCTATTAATACCTTAAAAATATTGACTGATCTTTTTGTTTGCCCTCTAAACACTGTCAATATGATTCTAATTTGTGCAGTCTGCTTAGTAATTTAACCCTTGAAGTCCCGGTGTCATTCTGGTCAATGTTGGGCCCAGTACTTATGCCGCCTTCATGCTGCTGGCAGGAAACCAGGTCACCCGAAAAAAACACACACGGTTACGGGGAAACGTACAAACTCCATACAGAGAGCGCAAACATAGTCAGATCTCTGGCGTTGCGCCACCGTACCGCGCCTGGCAGCTCATTCCATACACCCACCGCGCTCTGTGTGAAGAATTTAATGTTCATACCGTTGGGTTGTAAGCTTCCCAAACTCTTCCTCCAATTTGAGTGCATCTCTTAATTGTTCTCTCTCTGCTCAGGTGTCAATGGACTTGCTCTCCAGAGACGGAAAAGGCATTGCATTCGCAAGCTACAGTCCAACCTGGAGATTCCACAGGAAGCTCGTTCATTCGAATCTCTATCTATGTGGCAATGGTCTCGAATCTCTTGAGGAACTAAGTGAGTGTGAGCAGTATAACATGGGGCACAGTATCTTGGTGTTTCCACCAGTGGAAGAGTCTAGGACCAGGTGGCACAGCCTCAGAATAAAAGGACCTGCCTTTAGAATGGAGATGAGGAGGAATTTCTTTAGCCAGAGGATGGTGTATCTGTGGAATTTATTGCCACAGATGGCGGTGGAAGCCAAATCATGGGGGAATTTTTAAAGTGGAGATTGATAGGTTCTTGATTAGGAAAAGCATCAAAGGTTACAGTGAGAAGTCAGGAGAATGGGGGTGAGAGGGAAAGATAGATCAGCCATGATTGAATGGCAGAGCAGACTCGATGGGCCGAATGGCCTAATTCTGCTCCTACTGTATGTCTTATGGTGTTGGCATTGGACAGCATAAAAGAGACCCGGACCATTTATTTGGAAGCACGAATTTACATTTCATTACAGCGAACAGAGAACTGAAAATCAAGCAATTCAAAATAAAATTCAGGGATAAATATTATCGGAAATGTTAACCTTGAAACTACCAGATTGTTGCAAGAACTCGTGCCTTTCAGGAAATAAAAATTCTCATTCTTATTTAATCTGAATTCCTGCATGAAACCAGCAGTACCATAGCGGCGACTATGGAAGATCAAGGCCCCACCCCCCCGACCGAACAAAGGAGGAAGACTGACAAATGTATTGCCCGCGGTGAATGTTTATGTAAACATTCTATTGGGAATTGTGTTATTTTTAATTATATGGCTGAATGGTAACTTATTTCACTTTACCTTAATTGGTGCATGTGACAAATAAATGTGAACCTTGAACCTTGAACCTCTAACCTACCTCCACGAAACCAGACCAGCTAATGTGGTTAACTTGTAATTGCCACCACTGTTCAAACATAATTTGGCATTGGCAATGTTCAAAAGTCATAGGAGCAGAATTAGGCCATTTGGCCCATTGAGTCCACTTCACCATTCAATCATGGCTGATCTATCTTTCCCTCTCAATCCCATGCTCCTGCCTTCTACCCATAACCTTTGGCAGCCGTACTAATCAAGAATGTGTTTAAATAGTCACTTTGCCAACCATTTCCTGTGCATGAATAAATAAAAAGAAAAATCCCAGCTAGGTTTAGGGTTCCCAGAATCATGGAGAAAACAACACAGACACAAGCCCTTTGACCATCGGCCATCCATTAATACTATTCCATTTATTTTATTCTCATCATCTCCTCACCAGATTCTACCTACACACTAGGGGCAATTTATAGCAGCCAGTTAATCCTACCAGAAGGTCACCACTTTGGGATGTGGAAGGAAACTGGAGCACCAGGAGGAAGCCCATGCAGTCACAGGGGAGAACATGCAAACTTCACATAGGCAGCACTGGGGGGGTCAGGCTTCTTTAGAGTTTAGAGATACAGCGCAGAAACTGTCCATTCGGACCACTGAGTCCACGCTGACCAGCGATCACCCAGTACACTAGCAGTACCCTACACACTAGGGACAATTTACAATCGGCAATTAACCCACAAACCTGCATTTCTTTGGAGTGTGGGAGAAAATTGGAGATCCCAGAGAAAAACCACATGGTCACGGGGAGAACTTACAAACTCCATACAGACAGCACCCATAGTCAGGATCAAACTTGGGTCTCTGCCACTGTGAGGCAGCAACTCTACCCCTGCGTCACTGTGCCGCCCTTTAACATATACAGTGAACAAACATGCTCAAGTACAAGTGTGTACAATAGCAGGTTACGCTGAGACAGTACATAAGAGTCGCCATGCTTTCCGGCGCCATCTAGTACCATCTACCCATGTGTCTGGCACTATGAGGCAGCAGCTCTACCTGTCGCACCACTCTGCTGCCCTTTAACATATACAGTGAACATACCTGCAATGGCTCTTCTTCCAATGATAATATTCTTCTTTCTGTTGGTGAACAGTTTGTAAAGAGGTGTCTTCCATTTGCACCATGCTTGAACAGTTCGTAGACGTCCCGCTCGACTTAATGACCGAGGTGACACGGATGGTGACAAATGTGATCAGCATGTTGTGTTTCAACTCATCCTATGAAAAGGGTGACCCAGAGTTCCAGAAAATACTTGATTACAGCGAAGGAATTGTGGACACTGTCGGAAAAGACAAATTAATGGACCTCTTCTCCTGGCTACAGGTAATCTCTTCCCAATCATCATCTCCATCCATAACATTTGAATGTTTACGCCCAAGTGTTTTCGTGTTTTCTTTAGGCAGTCCCTGTGTCGACTTAAGATTTTTTAGATACATTTTGTTCACGTTTTGTGAAACAGGCCCTTCGGCCCAGCAGGTCCATGCCGACCATCAATCACCTATTTGCACTAGTTCCATGTTGTCCCATTCAGAAGTTTAGTTTAATTTAGAGTTGCAGAGTGCAAACAGGCCCTTCAGCCCATCGGGTCCATGCTGACCATCGTTCACCTGTTCACACTAGTTCTATGCTATTCCATTCAGAAGTTTAGTTTAGATTTAGTCTTGAGATACAGCGTGGTACAGGCCTTTAGTCCCACAGAGTAGACGCTAACCAACGATCACCCATTACACTAGTTCTATCCTGCGCACTAGGGACAATTTACAGAAGCCAATTAAACTACAAACCTGTACGTCTTTGGAGTGTGGGAAAAAACCAGAACACCTGGAAAAAAACAGCACCCATAATCAGGATTGATCCCAGGTCTCTGCCTCTGTATGGCAGCAACTCTACTGCTGCGCCACTGTGCCGCCCTTGTTATTTCTCATTATTTTTATTGCAGTATTTTCCCAACGAGGATATTCAAACTCTGAAACGATCCATTGCTGTTCGAGACAGTATCCTTCAAAAGAAACTTGAAGAGCACAAGGTAAAGTATGCAATGTGCAGCATCTCACTATGATTGGCATGGCGGTTCCAGCTGAACACAAGAATAGGCTGTTTGGCCCACAATGCCTGTGAAACACATTGTACCAAGTTAAACTAATAGTCATAGATTGATACAGTGTGGAAACAGGCCCTTCAGCCCAATTTGCCCACACCAGCCAACATGTCCCAGCTACACTAGTCCCACCAGCCTGCACTTGGTCCATATCCCTCCAAACCTGTCCTATCCATGTACCTGTTTAACTGTTTATTAAATGTTGGGATAGTCTCTGACTCAACTACCTCCTCTGGTAGCTTGTTCCTCCTCAGATTCCTATTAAATATTTCCCCCTTCACCTTAAACCTTTGTCCTCTGTTCTTCAATTTCCCCACTCTGGACAAGAGACTTTGTGCATCTACCTGATCTATTCCTCTCATGATTTTGAACATCTCTATAAGATCACCCCTCATCCTCCTGCTTGAAGGAATAGAGACCCAGCCGACTCAACCTCTCCCGAAAGCTCACACCCTCTGGTCCTGGCAATATCCTTGCAAATCTTCTCTGAATCCTTTCAAGCTTGACAATATCTTCCCTATAATCTCCTCTGCCTGCACGTGATCCATATCCCTGCATTCCCTACATATCCATGTGCCTATCTAACAGCCACTTAAACGCCACCATTATATCTGCCTCCAGCACCATCCCAGGCAACGTGTTCCAGGAATCCACCATTTTAGTTTAGTTTGGAGATAAGGCATGAGTTCAGTTTAGTTTTGAGATACAGCGTGGGATCAGGCCCATCGAGTCCGCATCGACCAACGATCACTCGTACACTAGGGACAATAGAAATATTCTGCACACTAGGGACAATTGACAAATCCACTCTTCCTCGGGATGTGGCAGGAAACTGGAGCACCTGGAGGAAACCCACATGGTTATCAGGAGAATGTACAACCGAATAAATCAGGGAAGGTAGTGCATCCGTGGATAACAAGGGAAATCAGGGATAGTATCAAAACAAAAGATGAAGCGTACACATTAGCCAGAACAAGCAGCCTACCAGAGGACTGGGAGAATGAGAGAGTCCAGCAGAGGAGGACAAAAGGCTTAATTAGGAAAGGGAAAATAGATTATGAAAGAAAACTGGCAGGGAACATAAAAACTAACTGCAAAAGCTTTTATAGATATGTGAAGAGGAAAAGATTAGTTAAAACAAATGTAGGTCCCTTGCAGTCAGAAACAGGCGAATTGATCATGGGGAATAAGGACATGGCAGAGCAATTGAATAACTACTTTGGTTCTGTCTTCACTAAGGAAGACATAAACAATCTGCCGGAAATAGCAAGGGACTGGGGGTTAAATGAGATGGAGGAACTGAGTGAAATCCAGGTTAGCCGGGAAGTGGTGTTAGGTAAATTGAATGGATTAAAGGCCGATAAATCCCCAGGGCCAGATAAGTTGCATCCCAGAGTACTTAAGGAAGTAGCCGCAGAAATAGTGGATGCATTAGTGATAATTTTTCAAAACTCTTTAGATTCTGGAGTAGTTCCTGAGGACTGGAGGGTAGCTAATGTAACCCCACTTTTTAAAAAGTGAGTGAGAGAGAAAACGGGGAATTACAGACCAGTTAGTCTAACATCGGTGGTGGGGAAAATTCTGGAGTCAGTTATTAAAGATGGGATAGCAGCACATTTGGAAAGTGGTGAATTCATTGGACAAAGTCAGCATGGATTTATGAAAGGTAAATCATGTCTGACAAATCTTATAGAATTTTTCGAGGATGTAACTAGTAGAGTGGATAAGGGATAATCAGTGGATGTGTTATATCTGGACTTTCAGAAGGCTTTCGACAAGGTCCCACATAAGGGATTAGTATACAAACTTAAAGCACATGGTATTGGGGGTTCAGTATTGATGTGGATAGAGAACTGGCTGGCAGACAGGAAGCAAAGAGTGGGAGTAAACGGGTCCTTTTCAGAATGGCAGGCAGTGACTAGTGGGGTACCGCAAGGCTCAGTGCTGGGACCCCAGCTATTTACAATATATATTAATGATCTGGATGAGGGAATTGAATGCAACATCTCCAAGTTTGCGGATGACACGAAGCTGGGGGGCAGTGTTAGCTGTGAGGAGGATGCTAGGAGGCTGCAAGATGACTTGGATAGGTTGAGTGAGTGGGCAAATGCATGGCAGATGCAGTATAATGTGGATAAATGTGAGGTTATCCACTTTGGTGGCAAAAACAGGAAAGTAGACTATTATCTGAATGATGGCCGATTAGGAAAAGGGAAGATGCAACGAGACCTGGGTGTCATGGTACACCAGTCATTGAAAGTAGGGTGTCATGGTACACCAGTCATTGAAAGTAGGAATGCAGGTGCAGCAGGCAGTGAAGAAAGCAAATGGTATGTTAGCATTCATAGCAAAAGGATTTGAGTATAAGAGCAGGGAGGTTCTACTGCAGTTGTACAGGGTCTTGGTGAGACCACACCTGGAGTATTGCGTACAGTTTTGGTCTCCTAATCTGAGGAAAGACATTCTTGTCATAGAGGGAGTACAGAGAAGGTTCACCAGACTGATTCCTGGGATGGCAGGACTTTCATATGAAGAAAGACTGGATAGACTCGGCTTGTACATGCTGGAATTCAGAAGATTGAGGAGGGATCTTATAGAAACTTACAAAATTCTTAAGGGGTTGGACAGGCTAGATGCAGAAAGATTATTCCCGATGTTGGGGAAGTCCAGAACTAGGGGTCACAGTTTAAGGATAAGAGGGAAATCTTTTAGGACCGAGATGAGGAAAATATTTTTCTCACAGAGAGTGGTGAATCTGTGGAATTCTCTGCTACAGAAGGTAGTTAAGGCCAGTTCATTGGCTATATTTAAGAGGGAGTTAGATGTGGCCCTTGTGGCTAAAGAGATCAGGGGGTATGGAGAGAAGGCAGGGATGGGATACCGAGTTGGATGATCAGCCATGATCATATCGAATGGCGGTGCAGGCTCGAAGGGCCGAATGGCCTACTCCTGTACCTATTTTCTATGTTTCTATGTTAGTCAGGATTGAGTCCGGGTCTCGGGCTCTATACAACAGCAGTTCTACCACTGCATCACTGTGCCACGTCTTCACTGTAAAAAAAACTTTCTCTGAACTTCCTGACCTCTCGGTGCTTCTCATGCCTGTAACTGTCAGAATTGAATGCAATATTCCATTGTAGCCACGCACGGATACAGATTATGTCCCTGGATTTTGTGAGCAGCCTAGTTTATCCTTGCAGCTGGGAGTTTGTGTTTTGTTCCCCAACTGTGTGGCTTTACTCAGACGGCATGAAGTTGCAGAGAGTTGTAGATGTAGCTCAGTCCATCACACAGATCTGACCCCACCACTGACTCCATCCACACTTCACGCTGCCTCGGAAAAGCTGTCAACATAATCAAAGACTTGTACCACCACGGTAATTCCTTCTTCTCCCTGCCCTTAGTGGCAGAAGGTACAGTAGTCTGAAAGCATGCATCACCAGACTCAGGAACAGCTTCTTCAGATCTTCTATAAGCTAGGGTACTGTCCAATTCACCGCTACCCCATTGTGGACATTGGACTAGGTCTATGGAATTGATGCGCTACAATGTTGAGAACTACAGAGAACGGGGTTCGATCCTGACTACGGGTGCTGCCTGTACGGTGTTTGCATGTTCTCCCTGTGACCAAATGGGTTTTCTCCATTTCCTCCCACACTCCAAAGATGTGCACGTTTGTAGATTAATTGGCCGGTTAAATTGTCCCCAGTGCGTAGGAGAGTGTTAGTATACGGGGTGCTAGTCGGCGTTGGCACGATGGGCCGAAGGACCTGATTCCACACTCTACCTCTGAAAGTGTAAAATAAGTAAAAAGCAATGCTTTTCAGTGTACCTGGATACATGTGAAAATTATACATCTAAACCTAAATATAATGTCCCTTGATAGACACAAAATGCTGGAGTAACTCACGGGTCAGGCAGCATCTGTGGAGAAAAAGAATAGGTGACGTTTCAGGCCTGAAACCTTCGACTGAAGGAGTCGATTTGAAATGTAACCTATTCCTTTTCTCCAGAAATTCTGCCTGACCCGCTGAGTTACTCCACCATTTTGTGTCAATCTTCGGTGTAAACCAGCATCTGCAGTTCCTTCCTGAGTTTGAGTTTAGTTTATTGTTGCATGTATCGAGGAACAGTGAAAACCATTGTTGGGTGCTAACAAGTCAGCGGAAAGACAATACATAATTATAATCGAGCCATCCACAGCGACCAGATATGTGATAAAAGAGGTAATGTGAATAACGTTTAGTGTAAGATACTGAGACACATAATATCCCTTGGTTCCTCTTTCCCAGGCAAATTATAACAGTGAATCCATCAATGACTTACTGGACTCTCTGCTGAAAGCTCAGGAGAATTTAAAGAACAACAACAGTCCGATCCCTAGACCACACCTGACCGACGACCATTTGATGATGACCGTGGCAGACATATTTGGAGCGGGGGGCGGAGACCACGAGTACTTCTATAGCCTGGATCATTCTCTACCTGCTCCACTATCCACAGGTAAAAGGGATTATTGCAGAACAGGCCACTTCACTCTACAATGCAGTCTATGTCTTAGTTGGGGCACTAACATGGACAGGACCTACACAACGGTGGGCCTCTGGAGAGTGGAGGTACATACAGTAGTTTGTTGAAGGTGGCGTCACAGGTAGACAGGGTGGTCAAAAAGGCTTTTGGCCTTCATCAGTCAGAATATTGGGTATAGAAGTTGGGGTGGGGGGGGGGGGGGGTCATGTTACAGTTATAAGATGTTGGTAAGGCCGTATTTATGGCATTGTGTTCAGTTCTGGGCACCATGTTATAGGAAAGATGTGGTCAAGCTGGAAAGGGCTTGACCACCACTTGAACTATAGAGAGAGGCTGAGCAGGCTATGACTGTTCCTTGGAGCGCAGGAGGATGAGGGGTAATCTTATAGAGGTATACAAAACCATGAGAGGAATAGATCGGGTAGGCACAGACTAGAGGAATCGTGAACCAGAGGACATAAGTTTAAGGTGAGGGGGGAAAGATTTAATAAGAATCTGAGGAGTAACTTTACCACACAAAGGGTGGTGGTGGGCATATGGAACGAGCTGTTGGAAGAGGTAGTTAAGGAAGGTACTATCACAACAGTTAAGAAACATTTAGACAGGTACATGGATAGAATAGGTTTTGAGGGATATGGGCCAAACGCAGGCAGGTGGGACGTGTGTAGATGGGGCTTGTTGGTCGTTGTAGGAAACGTGGGCCGAAGGGTCTGTTTCCACGCTGTATGATTCTATGACTGTATAGGATTACAATTAAGCCATCCGCAGTGCACAGATAAAGGATAAAGGGTATAACATTTAGTACATTACTAGACTAAGTGGGACCCGTTGGGTCCCAGCATCACACAGGAGGGCTGGTCATCCAACGCAATATTCCACCTCTCCACCAATTCTAATATTGGTGGCCAGTTGGGGGGGGGGGTGCTTTCTGGAGCGCTAGTATGGGTGTTGTGGGCTGAAGGGACTGGTTTCCAGAGGGCTAGTATGCAAATTGTGCGCCAAATGGATTCTTGGGCTGGCGTCTCAGTCAATCAAGCCTGTTGTGCTGGCAACTCATTCACTTACGGCTGGTGGGCTGGTAGTTGACTCACGGCTAATCCTTGAAATTCTATTTCAAGCAGGGTATAAGGCCACCAAATTCAAGTGCAGTTTCATACCATTTGAAGTAGGGTGCAAAGCCACTAAAGACAGCGAGTCGTTACCTCTCCCTCCTCCATCTTGCAGAGACTGAGCCACACCCACATTTCTGCGTTTTATAATCCCCCCCCGGAAAAGGTGTGGCTTTCATGGAGTGATTGACAGGAGAGATTCTCAACATTTAAAAAAAAACTAATAACACTTTTATTTTTCATTCATGGGAAGAATTCTCTGCATCTGCTCAGCGGAGAGGGACTGAGTAAGATGGCCAAAAATCACAGCCGTAAGTGGTAGCGTTTTATCTAAAATCAATATACAGTGCAAACAGGAAGTAAGTGCATTTACAGTAGTGCCTTTTAACTTCAAGCCAAAGCACCCAAGCCGCCATTTGCAGTAAGTAGTGCATTTCAACTTCATGCCACCATTTGCAGTAAGTGGTGCCTTTTAACTTTAAGGCATTGCATTCAAGCCACCATCTGCAGTAAGTAGTACCTTTCAAGCCACACCCAAGCCACACCCAAGCCATCATTTGCAGTAAGTAGTGCCTTTCAACTTCAAGCCAAAGCAACCAATCCACCATTTGCAGTAAGTAGTGTCTTTCAACTTCATGCTACCATTTGCAGTAAGTGGTGTCGTTCAACTTCATGCCACACCCAAGCCATCATTTGCAGTAAGTAGTGCCTTTCAACTTCAAGCCAAAGCAACCAAGCCACCATTTGCAGTAATAGTACCTTTCAACTTCAAACCAAAGCTCCCAAGCCACCACTTGCAGTAAGTAGTGCATTTCAACTTCATGCCACCATTTGCAGTGCCTTTCAACTTAATGCCAAAGCACCCAAGCTATAATTTGCAGTAAGTAGTGCCTTTCAACTTCAAGCCACAATTTGCAGTAAGTAGTGCCTTTCAACTTCAAGCCAATGCACCCACACCCCCATTTGCAGTAAGTAATGCCTTTCAACTTCAAGCCAAAGCAACCAAGCCACCATTCACAGTAATAGTGCCTCTCAACTTCAAGCCAAAGCTCCCAAGCCACCATTTGCAGTAAGTAGTGCCTTTCAACTTCAAGTCAATGCTCCCAAGCCACCATTTGCAGTAAGTAGTGCCTTTCAACTTCATGCCACAATTTGCAGTAAGTGGTGTCTTTCAACTTCAAGCCACACCCAAGCCACCATTTGCAGTAAGTAGTGCCTTTCAACTTCATGCCACCATTTGCAGTAATAATGTCTTTCAACTTCAAGCCATTGCACCCAAGCTACAATTTGCAGTACGTAGTGCCTTTCAACTGCAAGCCAAAGCACCCAAGCCACCATTTGCAGTAATAGTGCCTTTCAACTTCAAGCCAAAGCTCCCAAGCCACCATTTGCTGTAAGTAATGTCTTTCAACTTCAAGCCAAAGCAATCAATCCACCATTTGCAGTAAGTAGTGGCTTTCAACTTCATGCCACCATTTGCAGTAAGTGGTGTCTTTCAACTTCAAGCCACACCCAAGCCACAATTTGCAGTAAGTAGTGCCTTTCAATTTCAAGCCAAAGCACCCAAGCCACCATTTGTAGTAATAGTGCCTTTCAACTTCAAGCCAAAGCAACCAATCCACCATTTGCAGTAAGTAGTGCCTTTCAACTTCATGCTACCATTTGCAGTAAGTGGTGTCTTTCAACTTCAAGCCACACCCAAGCCACCATTTGCAGTAAGTAGTGCCTTTCAACTTCATGCCACCATGTGCAGTAAGTAGTGCCTTTCAATTTCACAACACACCCAAGCCAACCAGGGGAGGGAGGGGGGGGGGCGCTTTTCTGGAGCACTAGTATGAACCATTTTAGAACCAATAGACATTTATTTGCAAGCTTTAGAACCAATAGACGTTTTTGCAAGCTTTAGAACCAATAGACGTTTTTTGCAAGCTTTAGAACCAATAGACATATTTTTGCCAGCTTTAGATCCAATAGACATTTTTTTGCAAGCTTTAGAACCAATAGACATTGTTTTGCAAGCTTTAGAACCAATAGACATTGTTTTGCAAGCTTTAGAACCAATAGACATTTTTTTGCAAGCTTTAGAACCAATAGAGACACTTTCTGCAAGCTTTAGAACCAATAGACACATTCTGCAAGCATTTTAGAACCACTAAGGGCACTTACATTTGAGTAGACATGTGTTCAGTGTTATTCACAGCTCAGAGAAACGTGACCCTCTGCCTTCCTACATCTTGAAGAGACTGTGTGGCACACCACTTCCTGGTTTTATAGTTCCTCCCCCCTACCGCCAGCGGGGGCAGCAGAGAAAATGGGGAATTTTGTAAAAACATTAATATCTCTGTCATTTCTAATCGACGGGAAAAATCCTCGGCACACATGCGGCGGAGGGGGGCTCTGAGCAAGGTGGCCAAAAATGACGGCCGTAGGTGGCGGCGTTCTCTCGGAAATCGCAGCACAGATGGCCAAAACTTGTCAAGAACAGACTTTTAGTAATATATATATAGATGTAGCAACATTACAAAATTTAGAGATTTAAAAAATCAAGTCTGCAATTTATCCCATCAGATAAAGCATAAAAAGAAGTTTAATTTGACACCTAATTTACTTTCATATTTTCAGTATTAAAAAAGTTCTGGCCATTTTCATACTCTGAAATTAGCATCTTGTTTCCTATTGCTTTTCCATTGACTTAACTCAAAAGCTGTGATCGAGGACAGTCTAAAGCCCATAACTTTATTAAAAATTAAGAGAACTGATATACATTTTCAGTTATTATAGATTGAAGGATTCTGAAACAAATATGAAACAATCTTACTTGGATGACCTGAAATTAAAGCAGATAATTAGTTAGTTACCTAATTGTAGCTAATTACAAAATGCAATTACTAGATCTAAACATCTATCCATTTCTTAAGAAAAGGTTAATATTTTTGAATTAGCCTAAGTGTCCAAATAACATTCACACAAGAATTCACAATATAACAATTTTTAAATCTCATTGTCATGAATTTATAGGCCAAATGGGAGGAATTTAGTGTTTAATTCCATAAATTAATGGACATTTTAATCGTTTTTGTGGAACGCGATCAATTGGAAAGTTGCGGTTTGCGGTGAAGTTGAACCCCATATCAGCAGGAAAAACACTGCCGGTTCATATGAGGCCCAAATCACATTTTCGCAAAGTGAAATTTTGATTAAAGGCATCCTAAGAAGCAAGTTTATATGTAAAATAAACGGCTTACCTTGCTTTGTCCCGTATGTGAGATCCGTCCCGTTATCGCCGTTGACGCCATTAGAAGTCGATTTTTATTTTACTCCAGCGCTGAAATTGTCCCGCGGTTTTTAAAACAAAATTCCGAGAACGGCAGTCGGAACGAATTTTCAGCATTAGGTAGAACGGCATTTTAATCCCGCCCCCCTCCTCATAGGGGCCAAAGTCACGCACACGGCCAGTGACAGAACTGCCGCGCCGCTGAAGGTAAGTTTTGTAACATACCTATATTATGCACATATGCACCCAAATAAATACATACAACACACGTATATTATTGAGCTGCAGGATATGCTGTTTTATTCCAGTGTGGGCTTTTAATGTACGTTGATAGACACAATGTGAATGTTACATGGGTAAATGCAACAAGCTGTCAGTGAAAAACATAATTAGTAAGACAGTTGAATAATGTGACTTTCTTCTATTGTAGGTACAAACTAAAATACAGGAGGAAATTGAGAATAACATAGGATATGAAAGACCCCCTAATATAAGTGATCGAAGCAACCTGCATTTTCTCAATGCGACCATAAGTGAAACGCTGAGGAGCCAGCCAGTGGCACCTCTCCTCATCCCTCACGTGGCTTTGGCAGACACCAGGTAAATGCACCTGAGAGATCCAGGCTCCCATTGGGATCAGCGGCACGGTGGGTAGAGCCGCTGCCTCACGGCGCCAGAGACCCCAGTTCGATCCTCACCTCAGAATCTGTTCATGTGGAGTTTGCACGTTTTTCCTATGACTGCATGGGTTTCCTCTGGTTTTCTCCCACATCCCAAAGGCATGTGGATTTGTACATTAATTAGCCTCTGTAGTTAACTAGTTAGTTAGTTAGTTCAGTTTATTCTCAAGGTGTACCGTGATACAGTGAAATGTTTTTTAACAGTGTGTTATCCAGTCAGCGGAAATACTACACATGATTACAATCAAGCTGTCTACAATGTACAGATACAGGACATAGGGAATAACATTTAGTGCAAGGTAGAGTTCAATTAAAGATAGTCCGTGGGTCACCAGTGAGATAGATGGTAGGTCGGGAAGCTCCCTGGTTGGTGATAGGATAGTACAGTTGGCTGATAACAGCTGGGAAGAAACTGTCCCTGAATCTGGAGGTACGTGTTGTAGAGAGTGGATGAAAAATGGGATAACATAGAAATAGTGTGAATGGGTGATGGATGGTCGGCATGGACTCGGTGGGCCGAAGGGCTTGTTTCCATGCTGTAACTGTCAACTAAACATGGGAACATTATTTAACCACTTCAGCCCTGTTTCAGCATTCTGCCAGTTCATGGCTGATTCCTGTTGGACTTGGTTCCCCAATGCATTAATCCCCCCAACACACAGAACCCCAGATGTCCTGAAGTCCAAGCCTGGTCAACCTGTCCTTAAAGCTCACTCCCTCTGAGTGGGAAAGTTGTCTAAAATATTTGCATAACATTGAAGCACGATTTTAATATTCACTAGACCAAGTGCAGTCTGTTCCTCCAAGGCGCAGTGGTGGGGGGGGGGATGGGGTGGCCTGCGACATCACACACACAGTAACCACCCCTCCCCCCCCCCCCACCCCCACACACACTCATTACACCCCTTGATATTATCTTAATTTTATTAATTGGCTTCTTTTACCCCATCCCCACCCTATCCATGGACGAATAGACCTCACCTTGCAGGTGCGTCTAGAGGGGGGGGGGGGGGGGGGGGGGGGAGAGAGAGTGCAGAGACAGAGTGGAAGAGAGAGGGAGAGGGCACAACGTCTGCTTGAATCGAGAGTGGGTGGGGGTGCCCTGAGCGCAAGGGCATTGTGGCATACGCAGCTGCTGCAGCTGGGCGGCGGCTCTTTGAAAATAAATGTTAATGTTAAACAATTAGCCCAGGACTGAGTGGGGGGGGGGGGGATTGAAAGTGCGATGACAGCATCTGCTTGAATTGAGAGCGGGTGGCGGTGCCGCGAGCGCAAGGGCATTGTGACGTCCGCAGCTGCTGATTTAAAGATAACAGTAAGTTTTGTGAAGGATTTTTTTGAAAATGTGTACAGAAAAATTTCCAAATTTAATGAGGAGTGGATATGCGATTGTAAAAGTAAAATCGCTAGCGAAATGGTAAAAATCTCGGCGTCTTTGCGTCTGTTTTTTGCGGAGTAACGAATCAAAGGCAAAATGCCATACACACACACACACACACACACACACACACACACACACACAGAGTTTTAAAAGTATATAGAAGATTCCAATGTATTTGTTTATAGCATTGGCGGCTACACAATCCCCAAAGATTCGCAAGTGATCATCAACGTCTGGGCTATTCATCACGACGAGAAGGAATGGGAAAGTCCAGAGACCTTTGATCCAAGTAAGTATTGCATTGAATAGTAAAGAAAGGAAACTCAATGCTAGCATTTATTTCAAGAGGGTTTGTATACAAAAGCAGGGATATAATGTTGAGGCTCTTTAAAGCGCTGGGGAGGTCGCATTTGGAATATTGTGAGCAATTTTAGGCACCATATCCGAGGAAGAATGTGCTGGCACTGGAGAGGGTCCAGAGGAGGTTTACAAGGATGATCCCAGGAATGAGTGGGTTAACTTCTGATGGTCATTTGTCAACACTGGGGCTGTACTTACTGAAGTTTAGAAGAATGAAGGGGACGTAATTGGAACAGAATAGTGAAAGGCTTGGATAGAGTGGATGTGGAGAGAATGTTTCCACTAGTGGGAGAGTCCATGACTACAGTTCATAGCCTCAGAATTAAAGGATGTTCTTTTAGGAAGGAGATGAGAAATTTCTTTAGTCAGAGGGTAGTGAATCTGTGTAATTCTTTGCCACAGAAGGCTGTGGAGGCCAAGTCAACAGATATTTTAAAGCCAGAGATAGAATCTTGTTTATTACGGGTGTCAGAGGTTATCGGGAGAAGGAAGGAGAATGGGGTTAGGAGGGAAAGATAGATCAGCCATGATTGAATGTTGGAGTAGATTGATGGGCCGAATTACCTAATTCTACTCCTATCACATGATCTTATCACTAGACTTCCTCACTCTACACCCAAGGGTCTGTTTCTATGCTGTATCAAACATTCAATCTATGCCCTCTATCTAGTCTTTGACATTTCCACACCAGAAAATAGATTCTGACTATACATTTTCCTAAAAGCTATTCTGTGATCAGTTTATCACAGGCATGAAATAATAAGACTGTTGCTCTTGCCGGCTAGTGGAAACTACATCTGGGCAACCATCTTGTCACGATAGATTCAGGAGCTGGGAGGTGATCAGTAGAGACACTAGAGGCTACAGAAGGAGGAATCTGATAGGAAGGAATGTTTGAATAAATGAATAGTTTCTTTATTGTCATTGTAACATGAACCATGTACAACGAAATTTAAAAATGTCAGCCAGTCAGTGCACCATTCAAACATTTCTAAAAGCTAACGATACATACAATTATGAATGTTAGGTGGAACCAGAGGAGGGAGGATGAGGAGCAGGTGGAACCAGAGAGGGAGGGGATGGAACTCACAGTGGGTTAAATGTGTGTGTGATAGATAGAACAAGGTGAAGGGAGGGGAATGTTATTGGTTGATGTGGAGGAGAAAAAGGTGAATGCGGGAACCTGGGTACAAACAAAATGAAAGGCAAAGGACCACAAGGGGGATGGGTCACTTTGAAGTTAGAAAATTCAATGTTTATATCATTGAGGTGTATGCAGATCATGAGTGAGATAGAGTCATACAGCAGGGAAACAGGCTATTTGTCCCAACTCGTCCATGATGATCAAGATGCCCCATCTGCCGTGTTTGGGTCACGTCCCTCCAAACCTTTCCTATCCATGTACCTGTCCAAATGTCTTTTAAATGCTTTTATAGGCCTAAGGTCAATGGTTCCTTTATTATCATGTGTGCCAAGTGAAATTCCTTTGTTGCATTTAGATCAGTAAGCTTATTGCCATTCATAAGTACAATTCCCGATTAAGTACCATATGTACAGAAATAGCCCACTGAGTATGCATATATATATATATATCTGTATTACTAAAAGTCTGTTCTTGACCGGTTTTGGCCATCTGTACTGCGATTTCCGAGAGAACGCCGCCACCTACGGCCGTCATTTTTGCCCACCTTGCTCAGAGCCCCCCTCCGCCGCATGTGTGCCAAGGATTTTTCCCGTCGATTAAAAATGACAGAGATATTAATGTTTTTACAAAATTCCCCATTCTCTCTGCTGCCCCAGCTGGCGGCAGGGGGAGGTACTATAAAACCAGGAAGTGGTGTGCCACACAGTCTCTTCAAGATGGAGGAAGGCAGAGGGTCACGTTTCTCAGAGCTGTGAATAACACTGAACACATGTCTACTCAAATGTAAGTGCCCTTAGTGGTTCTAAAATGCTTGCAGAATGTGTCTATTGGTTCTAAAGCTTGCAAAACGTGTCTCTATTGGTTCTAAAGCTTGCAAAAAGTGTCTATTGGTTCTGAAGCTTGCAAAAAATGTCTATTGGTTCTAAAGCTTGCAATCAAAAATATGTCTATTGGTTCTAAAGCTTGCAAAAAATGTCTATTGGTTCGAAAGCTTGCAAAAAATGTCTATTGGTTCTAAAGCTTGCAAAAAAATGTCTCTATGGTTCTAAAGCTTGCAAAAAAATGTCTATTGGTTCTAAAGCTTGCAAAAAGTGTCTCTTGGTTCTAAAGCTTGCAAAAAAATCTATTGGTTCTAAAGCTTGCAAACAATGTCTATTGGTTCTAAAGCTTGCAAAAAATGTCTATTGGTTCTAAAGCTTGAAAAAAATGTGGTTCTTGCTTCTAAAAAATGTCTATTGGTTCTAAAGCTTGCAAAAAAAAATGTCTATTGGTTCTAAAGCTTGCAAAAAATGTCTATATAGGTTCTAAAGCTTGCAAAAAACATGTCTATTGGTTCTAAAATGGTTCATACTAGCGCTCCAGAAAGCCCTCCCCCCCTCCCCCCCCCCCCCCCCTCCCTCTCCCCCCCCCCCCTCCCCTCCCTCTCCCCTCCCCCCTCCCTCCCCTCCCCTCCCTCCCCTGGTTGGCTTGGGTGTGTCTTGAAATTGAAAGGCACTACTTACTGCAAATTATGGCTTGGTTGCTTTGGCTTGAAGTTGAAAGGCACTACTTACTGCAAATGGTGGGCGTGGGTGCATTGGCTTGAAGTTGCAAGGCACTACTTACTGCAAATGGTTGCATGTGTTGAAAGGCACTACTTACTGCAAATGGTGGCTTGGGTACTTTGGCTTGCAGTTGAATGGCACTACTTACTGCATATGGTGGCATGATGTTGAAAGGCACTACTTACTGTAAATGGTGGATTGGTTGCTTTGGCTTGAAGTTGAAAGGCACTATTACTGCAAATGGTGGCTTGGGTGTGGCTTGAAGTTGAAAGGCACTACTTACTGCAAATGGGGGGCGTGGGTGCATTGGCTTGAAGTTGCAAGGCACTACTTACTGCAAATGATGGCTTGGGTGTGGCGAAGTTGCAAGGCACTACTTACTGCAAATGGTGGCATGAAGTTGAAAG